>NW_016802942.1:191803-195582 GCF_001698545.2 Rhinopithecus bieti | reverse complement strand
AACCATTCTAAAATACGAGAAAGTCAAATGTTATACAACCTTACAATTTGCAGCAAGTGTGTTTTTCTAGCTTTGAGGTATAATTTACATACATTAAACTTCACCCATTTTAAGTGTACAATTTAATGAAATTTAGTAATCATATGCAGTTGTGTAATCACCACAATCAAGACACAGAACAGTTCCCCACTTTACAAAGTTTCCTAGTACTTTTCTGCATCTGATCTCCTTCCCCAACCTCTGGCAACCACTGATCTACTTTTGTTGCCATAGTTAGGCATTCCTTTTTTTTTTTAATGCATCAAATTTATAGAGAACTCAATTTGTTAGGCTTTTCTAGAATGTTATATAAATGAAATCACACAGTATATTTGTGTTTGTATTTCTTCACTTAACATAATGCTTGAGATTTTCCACATTTTGTGTGTATCCATGTCCTTTTTTTCATTGCTGAGTAGTATTCTATAGTATGAATATACCACAATTATTCTTTAAATCTATTTACCAGTTGAAGGACATGTGGGCTGTCTTCAGTTTGGAGCTATTATGAATCATGCTGCCATGAAGTCTTTGTGTACAGAGATTTTATTTTTTTTACATCATTTATTGAGTTCTTTTATATACCAGACACGATTATATATGCAATATAACTACCATCTCAATTAATGCTAACATCTACCCTAAGAGATGGATAGTTTTGTTCATCTAAAAAAAAAAAGTGAAGTTGCACAAGTTTATACAGCTAGGAAGTAGAGGAGTCCGGATTTGAACCCAGCTAATCCATACAGTTGTCATGGGGATTAGATGAGTTAATATAAATAATGTGCTTAGAATAGCAAATGTTCAATAAATGTCAGCTATTATAACTATGCTCTTTCCCCACACGATCCTACCACCCACAGAGTATTCAATAGTGCTGGAAAGTGAGGATGTACAGCTACTGAAATAAATGAATAGGGCACCTCACTAATACATGCTTGTCAGTTGCATCATTCCTTTTCTTGACTCTCTTTTCTTCCCCATACGCCATTCCCGTACCAGGTTAAAAAAGAAATCCATGTTTTATTACCTCAGCAACTGATATCACACAGTAGTGACAATGGATACATCACTTGGTGCTAACATGCAAGCTAAGAAAATATTTCACAATGAATTGAAAGAAAACTGTATCAGTTGGCCAGGTGGCTTTTACACAGGAAGGAATTTTAGAAGGAAAACAAGACAATCTTCACTAGAATTTTATTCATCATTAACCTCTCTCTTCTCCTTTATTTCAGTTTTGTAGATTTTAAGCATAGTGCGCAAAGATGTTACATAAACCTTGCTGGGAAGAGTAAAATATGACTGTCATTTAAAATGTACACGAATGTTATAACACTCTTTGGTATCGTGAAAGATTCAGTATAAGAAATGGCTCCCATGTGGAGTCCAATCAAGGCTAAGCAGTCACTACAATCCCAAAACAAGTGGGTTTTTTGTTTTGTTTTGTTTTTTTTTTTGTTTTTTTTTTTGCTTTCAAAGAATCACACAAAACAAGCTATGCTGAAAACACTGTAGGAAGGTATTCTTATTCTTAAGGATTATCAACTCTGACCCTTTTCATACTACCAGGTAACCATTTTTGGCAACTGTAAGGAGATCTTTCCCACCTGAATATGAGACCATTAACACAAAAATACATTTTTTATTTTTTATTTTTTTTTTGAGACGGAGTCTCGCTCTGTCGCCCAGGCTGGAGTGCAGTGGCCTGATCTCAGCGGCCAGATCTCAGCTCACTGCAAGCTCCGCCTCCCGGGTTTACACCATTCTCCTGCCTCAGCCTCCTGAGTAGCTGGGACTACAGGCGCCCGCCACCTCACCCGGCTAGTTTTTTGTATTTTTTAGTAGAGACGGGGGTTTCATCGTGTTAGCCAGGATGGTCTCGATCTCCTGACCTCGTGATCCTCCCGTCTCAGCCTCCCAAAGTGCTGGGATTACAGGCTTGAGCCACCACGCCTGGTCTTCATTTTCTTTTAATATTTTATTTTTTTATTTCAGTGGGCTTTTGGGGAACAGGTAGTGTTTGGTTACACGAATAATTTCTTTAGTGGTAATTTCTGAGATTTTGGTACACCCATCACCCAAGCAGTGTACACTGTACCCAATGTGTAGTCTTTTATCCCTTGCCACCCCCAACCTTTCCCCCTGAGTCCCCAAAGCCCGTGTATCACTCTTATGCCTTTGCATCCTCATAACTTAGCTTCCACATATAAGCGAGAACATGTGATGTTTGGTTTTCCATTCCTGAGTTACTTCATTTAGAATAATTCCCTCCAATTCCATCCAGGTTGCCGCGAATGCCATTGTTTAGTTCCTTTATATGGCTGAGTATTCCATGGAATGAATGAGTATATATATATACATACATATATACATATACACACATATGCACATATATACATACATACACACACACATATATATACACACACACATACACACACCTCATTTTCTTTATCCACTCATTGATGGGCACTTGGACTGGTTCCATATTTTTGCAATTGCAAATTGTGCTGCTATAAACATGCATGTGCAAGTATCTTTTTCATGATTTTCTTCCCCTGGGTAGATAGCTAATAGTGGAATTGCTGAATCAAACAGTAGATCTACTTTTAGTTCTTTAAGCAATCTCCATGCTATTTCCATAGTAGTTGTACTAGTTTACGTTCCCATCAGCAGTGTAGAAGTGTTCCCTTTCACTGCATCCACACCAACATCTATTATTTTTTTATTTACAAAAATTCATTTTCTATGTTCAAAATAATTCAGATAAAAATTCAACTGCAGATCATTTCCTCTACTATTATTTTGGCTCTCAGTGATATTTCTTGGCAATCACGATAAATATTTTGGAACTGAAAAAGCTAACGCATACTATGCTTTCAAACGGACTCTCAGGATTCAATATTGAACCTAATCAAATAAGAAAAATCTGTTTTAGGCTCTTAGTCTTCTAATTAATTTGTTAATTGAAAAAGTAACCTAGACGGATTCAATTAACAGAAGTAATATACACAGACAGTAACAAACTCACAACAGAAATAAAGGGTATACAGTGAATAGTAAATCCCTAACATAGGTTTCCTGGCCATGAATCCCTCCAGAATCGTAAGCCGAATCTGCACACATTTGTATAGACACTTTTCAGGGAAGAGGGTTTATAACTTCTCACCAGATTCTTCAGGAACCCACGATTCACAAATGGCGAGAATCAACAATCTAGTTCCTCTGGCTCAGTACAGCTCAGTGGGGTTAAATCTAAAGGTAGAGGTGAGTGTGAATGAGTGTACAAGTGAGCATGTAAATGTGTGTGTGCGTGGGGTGGGGGTGAGGGGGGTGTAGTGACAGGGTCATGGATTAAGTTCTTAAGTCAGTAGATAACGCAAAAATGCCACAGTCTATTAAGTGGATCTTGGTTTTTGGAGGCTCAAAAGCAACAACAACAGGGCCGGGCGTGGTGGCTCAAGCCTATAATCCCAGCACTTTGGGAGGCTGAGGCAGGCGGATCACGAGGTCAGGAGATTGAGACCATCCTGGCTAACACGGTGAAACCCTGTCTCTACTAAAAATATGAAAAATTAGCCGAGCGTGGTGGCGGGCACCTGTAGTCCCAGCTACTCGGGAGGCTGAGGCAAGAGAATGGCGGGAATCCAGGAGGCGGAGCTTGCAGTGAGCCGAGATCGCACCACTGCACTCCAGCCTGGGCGACAGAGTGAGACCCCGTCTCAAAAAAAAACAAA
>NW_016802942.1:188236-190055 GCF_001698545.2 Rhinopithecus bieti | reverse complement strand
CTTTGGCAAAACAACAAAGAAATAATTTCTTTTTGGTCCATTCTGGTCCCTTTTCAAGTCTGCAGTGAAATGGTGAAAGGAATCAGAGAGAAAACATTCATGTTGCAGTTTCATAATTTGTATCATAATGTGATAATCAAATCAGTGTTTTCGCGAAAGCAATTTATGATATCTTATTTTATTATATTCACAATTGAAAACAAATGATAGCAGGCTATGGTTCATTTTTTCTGGAAAGCAGTGAAAGGTTAGTGAAGACAAGAGAAAAAGTTGTTATAGATTGAACCAACAGAGTAACATTGAAAAGGTCATCTGATGCTTGATTCTCCCACTTTGTAGTACAAAGGACCATGGGAAATCTGCAAGAGCCTTGAGAAATCTGAAAGAATCAATGCTGTCCCTTAACCTTCTGCCATCTCTCCAAGGACATGCAGAGTAATGTAAATAAATCAGCCAAGCAGATCTGCAGTGTCTTATTCAGCGAAAAAGCAGAGTCGCTGATTCTGAATCGCCTTGACTAGCATTGCTGCCAATTCCCTCTTGTAGAAAGCACGCCATGGGGGATGCTGCACTAGACCCAATGCAGACCCCGCCTTGGGCACCAAGCTGGGGAAGTGAAAGGAATCTTGGGAGGACACTGACATGACTTGCACATTAGGTGGTGGAACCCAGGGGCTAGTGCCCAGGCACGTGGGGCACAGTAAAGGGCATAGCTCTGACTTCAGCATATTCCAAACGTTCCAAAAATGCAAATTAGATTCCAGGGTTGGAGTTTTAAAGGAAGGCTGCTTTAGAGGATTTGGATGATGTCAGAAATGATGTTCTGGGAATATATTCATGGATGAGCCCCACAGAGAAACATAAGGCAGTGCAGGAAGTTGGAGTGGCTTATGGGAATCACCCTTCCCACATACTGTCTACGAAAGACAGAGAATGGCACGAATTAAAGGGCAAACAAGGATTTCAGGGGAGAAAGTCAGAAAGGTGTGCTTCCAAAGTATAGCAAAGTACAGGTCCCCACTTATCCATGAGGTATACATTCCAAGACCCCCAGCAGATGCCTAAAACTGCAAATAGTACCAAACCCCATATACAGTTTTTTCCCTGTATATACATACAATAACATTTCATTTATAAATTAGGCACAGTGAGAAATTAGCAACAATAACTAATAGTAGATCAGCTATAATATACTGTAATAAAAGTTATGTGAACGTAATCTCTCTCTTATCTTATTGTTCTGTACTTACCTATTTTGGACCACTGCTGACCACAGGTCACTGACACCATGGAGAGTGAAACCGTGAATAAAGAGGGACTACTGTATGTGATGAATGCGGCAAAGATTGTGTAGTGAAAAAGCTGGGAGGCGTCCAGCTTGGTCATGAACAGGCTCCACAACTTGGAAAAGTCACCCAACCCTCCATGTCACTAAATGCAAGTTCAATTCCACGTCTTTGTTTCTAAAGTACAGGTAGGTAACTCATTGGCTCACAGGGTGGTTGTAAAGATCATATGCACATGCGGGCACTTCGTAAACTGCAAAGCAGTTCATGACATTGTGATAAAAAAGAGCAAAGAGGTCACGGTCCAAATTCACGGATTTATGTTCCCATTACAACAGGCAAAAGAAACCCCGTTCTCAGCCAAGTACGGTGGTCCGTGCCTGTAGTCCCAGCACTTTGGAAGCCTGAGGCTGGCAGATCACTGAAGCCCAGGAATTCAAGACCAGACTGGACCACATGGTAAAACCCCATCTCTCTCAAAAAAAAAAAAAAAAAAAAAAAAAAAAAAAAAAAAAAAAAAAAAAAAAAAAAAA
>NW_016802942.1:174927-186088 GCF_001698545.2 Rhinopithecus bieti | reverse complement strand
TCCGTGGGCGTGGGACCCTCCCGGCCAGGTGAGGGATATATTCTTCTGGTGTGCCCGTTTGCTTAAAGCACAGTATTGGGGTGGGAGTTACCCGATTTTCCAGGTGTTGTGTGTATCAGTTCCCCTGGCTAGGAAAAGGGATTCCCTTCCCCCTTGCGCTTTCCAGGTGAGGCGATGCCTCGCCCTGCTTCAGCTCTCGCTGGTTGGGCTGCAGCAACTGACCAGCACCGACTGTCCGGCACTCCCTAGTGAGATGACCCCAGTACCTCAGTTGAAGATGCAGAAATCACCGGTCTTCTGTGTCGCTCGCGTTGGGAGTTGGAGACTGGAGCTGTTCCTATTCGGCCATCTTGCTCCTCAGTGACTATTAAATGCAAGATCAACCTCTCTTGCTTTCACTTGATACGGTCAGATTCTTAGGCTGAGGGAAATTCTCTAGACACAAACTATGTGAATCATGACGAGGCATTTATTTTTGTTTTTCTTTTGAGACAGGGTCTCACTCTGTCACCCAGGCTAGAGTACAGTAGAGCAATCACAGCTTACTGTAGCCTCAATCTCCTGGAGAATCAAGAGATTCTCCCACCTCAGCCTCCAAAGCAGTTGGGGCTACAAGCGTGTGCCACCATGCCTGGTTAATTTTTGTATCTTTTGTAGAGATAGGGTTTTGCCACGTTGCCCCAGCTGGTCTTGAACTCCTGGGCTCAAGCGATCCACCCACCTCAGCCTCCCAAAGTGCTGGGACTACAAGCATGAGCCACTGTGCCTGGCAGGAAAGGGATTTGTAAGGGCTTTCCAGCTGTTCTTGTTCACAAGGGAATGTAGAGGGGAGGATCTTTAGTGAGGCTGATTCACAACAGATCTCAGGGGTAATAAAGTATGAAACTGCCAAGCAGTCTCCAGTGATGGGCATGGTGTGGGGGTGGCACTTTCCCTATTTCACCCTGCTTATCAATGGTTCAGATGAAGTTAATCACATCTTCATGATCAAGTCTGCAGGTAACAAGAAGCTAGGAAGTGAGGCCAACCCATTCAACAACAAAATTACCAGATGCTGAAAGGAAGGCAACCCATGAAGATGAGGATGACCTGAAAAGGTCATGGGAACAAACAGTTGGATCCTACACTTGGGTCTCAGCAACCAAATGCATGATTTCAAGATGGGGGTGAGGGAAGGTGGTGGTGGAACAGGCTCAGTGGCAGCACAGAAGAGACTAAAAAGGCTTAGTTGATATAATCATCAACTTGAGTCCAAATGATGTGTTCACCCAAAAGGCCAATTAGACGAAAAACATGGATCCCAGATGATATCTGTTGCTCAGTGTTCTGTTCTGGACGTGGAGTTCTAGAATAACCACCAGTTAGCTACTGGAAGGGCCAGTGAGAAGACCAGAAACTATGCACATGAGTATCTAGCATGGTGAGGGGAGTTAGAAGCGCCTCTTTCTCAACTCTTAGATTCAGTGAAATGTCACGTTCAGGTGAAACACCAGAATATGGAGGAAGATTCAGGCTGGGCAGAGAATTTTCCAGAAAGTCAGAAGTTGCTCACAGACATTTAAATTGTGTGTGTGTGTGTGTGTGTGTGTGTGTGTGTGTGAAGGTACTGCTGGAAAAGAGTTACGTAAATGACAGGAAGAAATGCTTTGTATTAATAACTTTTAGATAACAAGAACTGAAAATTGCTAGATTTCAAAAATAAAAGGCCAACACCTCAGCAAAGAGTAAGATGACAGAGTCGGTTTGGTTTCTGGATTTTGAAGGACATCTTCACAACTGTATATAACTGTAGGACTTTTAAATCTGATCCAAGTCCTGGGTTTTTCTTGCATTTCCTTATATTCCCATAACACTAATAGAACATGAATTAGATATGTAAATCAGCTCTCACTGAAGCGAAATGCAAGATCTTAGTCATCTTAGATAAAATTGTCTGTTGTTGGTTATTAACCAGCCTACATATAAAAGAATAACTTTTAAAATGGGATGGTTGCATAAGAGTTTTTCTTTACCCCTTGGGTCAAATGAGGGGAAATTCCATGGCACAGAATAAAATGTATGCTGTTTCCACAGAAAATATTCTGTTTCCAACAAAGTTTGGCAATAGCATTCTTGGACAACTAATATCTTTCTTTTCTCACATTTATTCAATAAAGCAATTCACTGTACAACTCCCTGAAGTGGTGGTTATTGATTTGAACATCACATAACCCACATTTATTTCCTCTCTGAGACTCTGAGGACATTTCTTGCCTTAACACTAAAGACATTCCAAAGTGGCTAATCATGTATATAAGTACACAACACTGTTTGGGATGCTTGGAGATGGGGTCAACTCTTTATCCTAAGAGTATCTTCTGGAGCAATGGATGCATAGAACATGGGAGACTGGAAGGGTAGTCTACCCTAGTATTCAACCAAGCCCATCAGAATAATAGTCCAAAAGGTATTAGGTGTCCATCGACTGAATGCATAAATAAATGTGGTCCATATTCATACAACAGAATGTTATTGGGCCACAAATAGGAATGAAGTACTGACACAAGCTACCATATGGATAAACCTCAGAAAAACTATGCTAAGTGAAAGAAGCCAGACACAAAAGATCACATATGATTCCATTTAAAATAAATGTGCGGAATAGGAAAACCTATAGAGACAGAAAGGAAAAAATGGTTGCTTGGCAGCAGTTGGTGGGGTGGGATATCGAGCGACAGCAAATGAATATAGTTTTTTTTTTTTTTTTAAAGGGGACAAAAACGTTCCAAAATTAGATTGTGATGATGGTGGTGCAACCCTGTAAATATTCTAAAACACAGTGAATTATACACTTTAAATAGGTGAACCGTATGTTATGTAAATTATATCTCAAAATAGCTATAAAAACATAAGGGAGTTTTGACAAAACCATAGGGGCATCAACTTGTAATCTACGATTGTCCAGTTTGGTTCCGATTGTCAAACCAATGATCTCCCCTTGGACTTCTTTACTCTCCTTCCAGAATGCCCTCGTTCATTGACATTTCAATTATTTTCCATTCATTTTCATAATTTAACCTTTTGTTGGTTTTGAGATAAATTCAGACTTTCAGCAGTGTTGCAAAAATATTACAGAAGAGTTCCAATACATCCTTCACTGAGCTTCTCCTTATGTTAACATCTTACATAACTACAGAACATTTATCAAAACTAAGAAATTAGCCTTGGCACAATGCTGTTAACTAAAGCACAGAACTTATTTGGATTTCACCAGTTTTCCCACTAATGCCCCTTTTCCATTCCAGTATACAATTCAGAATCCTGTGCTGCATTTCGTTGCCCTGTCGTCTCCTTAGTCTTCTTCAATCTGTGCAAATTCCCCAGTCTTTACACTTGTTTTTCATGACCTTGACTCTTTCGAAGAGTATTAGTCACAAATTTTGTAGAATATCCCTCAATTTGGTTTTGTCTGTTGTTTCCTCATGATTCAGCTGGGGTTATGCATCACTTGGAAGAAAACCAGAGTAGTAATACTGTATCCTTTGCAATGCATTGCATGGGGGGCAAATGGTGTTGATGCAGGTTACTCATGACATTAACCTTGATCACTTGGCTAAGGTGGCGTCTGCCTAGAGATGCCACAAGTAGAATTTAAGACTGATTTTCATGCACTCAACAAATAGTTATTTATCGTTTACCACGTGCCAGAGATAATGTCAGTCTCTACGGCAATGATGTTCATTCCTGTCTGAAAATAAAGATCATCTGTGAAACCTTTTAAACGTACACATTCTAGGGCTCATTCCCTTAAGATTCTGAACCAGTAGGTCTGAGGGAGGAATTCCCCAGGAGGTTCTGACAGTGGCCAGGATAGACAGGCAGAGAGAAATAGGGCAGCGGCCCTACTTTGAAGGAGCTCTCGGTCTAGAAAGAAGTACACATAGAGAAATCATAAAGCAATAATAACCATTCCAACAAGGTATGGATTGAGGGCTGTATGAACACAGAAAACAGAGCCCCTAATACTGCTTCAGGGAGAATCTGAGTCCAGGGAGGTACCCAACTATTAAACAGCTCTGGTCTCTGTATTTGCTTTTTAAAAAGTGTACAATGAACATGTGTGTGAAGAAAAGTATGAAGTAATTCAAATAATCTGTATGCAATATGTCAGAAAAGCCACATTGTCTAGAACAGCCCTTTGCAAAAACAAAAATGTTTTACAACTGTGAGGCGAAGTCTGGCACCTTCCAGATCTATTTAAAGAAGCTAGACCAGGCTGGGTAACATAGCAAGACCCTGTCTCTACAAAAAATTTAAAAATTAGGTAGGTGTAGTGGTGCACACCTGTAGTCTCAGCTACTTGGGAAGTTGAAGTGGATCACTTGGGCCCAGGAGGTTGAAGCTGCAGTGAGCCATGATCGCACCACTGCACTCCAGCCTGGGTGACAGAGCGAGACCCCACCTCTAAAACAAAAACAAAAACCAAACCAAAACAAGTTAGAGCTGTTTCATTCTCTGCCAGTTTCATGAGATCTGGGGGAGAAGGCAGATACAGAGACTCCATTAGGGACTTCAGGCTGAAGATGAGTAGGTGCCACACAGAAATCCCAGTGGCTAATTGACTTGTATTCACTGGTTAATTCCATCTTAACCCTAAATCTTCAGTAAAGTCTTATTTGAGCAGCTCAGTCTGGGCTCATCTTACATTAGAATCACCTGAGGAGCTTTGAAACCATGTCGATGCCCAGGTTACTCTCTGAGGTCCTGATTTAATTGGCTTGGGAAAGGCCCTGGGCATCTGATACATTTTTAAACCTTCCCAGGTGTGGCTCATGTGAGCCAGGGTTGAGAATCAAGTTAGATTAGTGCCTTTCTCCTCCAAGTGTGGTCCTTAGACCAGCAGCATCAGTTTCACCTGGAAGTCTACTACAATGAGGACGCTCAGGTCTTATTGCAGATGTACTGAAGCAGACTGCACCTTTCAGTGAGATCCAGGTGATTCGTATGCATGTTACAGTTTGAGAAGTACTGAGGTAGAGCTGCTCTATAACATATAGTAGCCACTAGCTACTTGCGAGTACTTCATTCAGTTCCTCAGGTGCACAAGCCCTATTTCATGTGCTCAATAGCCACATGTGCTAGTGGCTGCCAAATCGGACGACACAAATATAGAGCATTTCTGTCATGGTAGAAAGTGCTACTGGGAAGTGCTGGGCCAGAGAATTAAATGAGCAGTAGCCCTTGATTCCAAGGAACAGTGACAGGGAACAGAGGTGCAGGCTGCTAGGACCAGCTGTTCTTCCAGGTGTGGTGGTCCTCCTTCAGCCTTGGAGAGCTGAGATTGAGTTTATCAAGAGCCAACAGCTTTCCTTGTGGATATTAGTCAAGACAGAGAAAATCGAGGTGGTACAGCCTTATAGGCAAGACCCTGAGAAGTTTTATTTCTGATCTGTCGGCATTTTGTATGCCTATGAAACGTGCTAACAGAATCGGAGTGTTGGGGAGAAGGCTGCAATATGTGACATCACCTTTTTTTTTTTTTTTTTTTTTTGAGACAGGGTCTTACTCTGTCACTCAGGCTGGAGTGCAGTGGCGTGATTTTAGCTCACTGCAGCCTCAACCTACCAGGTTCAAGTGATCCTCCCACCTTCAGCCTTCCAGATAGCTAGGACTACAGGCATGTGCCACCACATCAGGCTATTTTTTTGATTTTTTGTAGATACGGGGTTTCACTATGTTTCCCGGGCTGGTCTCAAACTCCTGGGCTCAAGCAATCCTCCTGCCTTGGCCTCCCAAAGTGCTGGGATTATAGGTGTGAGGTACCATGCCAAGCCTATATATCACTTTTGAGTGACAAGAGGCATTGCCAATAATGATTCTAAGACAACAAGCATACACTGGGACTTTCCAGGCAACCAGGACATATGGTTACCTAGGCTGAGGGTGAAAGAGAACTGCAGGTATGAGAGTTAGCACAGAGTGGACGAGACGACCCAGTTGGATATGCAGAGTAAGAAAAAAAAAAAAAAAAAAAAAAAAAAAGACAATTCAGAGGGTGAACAGAGCAGGAGGATCCCCAGAGAGCAGGGATATAAAATGGTCAGAGACAGGATAAAGAGTCAGTAGTGAGGAGGATCCTAGAATTCTTTAGAGGGAGGCAAGGAATGAGAGGGAGTAGCAACTGAACATGATCTTGGAGGAGGTGCGGGGCAGGGCCAGGACTAGGTGAGGCCAGAGAGCACTTAACTCGACTTACAGGACCCTGAGAGGTAGTGCCCCCTTACATTTTGCACCCTGGTCATATCTTTTGTTTTGTGCTAGTCTCAACCCTACTGAAGAGGTGGGAATCCTCTGAAATATGAATGGGAGAGTGATGATATAGATAAATGTGGAGGTGGGATATCAAGAAACAGGGGAGTCCCTTCCTGGTGTGCTGTTTGTTCTGCAGAAATAGAGTCGGGAAATTTGACGAAGAAAAGCTTTGGCCTGATTCCCATGGAGAATAGCACAAGGAATTTCTTTCTTTCTTTCTTTCTTTTTTTTTTGTAGCCCTGAGGTCTTGGCAACCAGCACATTATCTTACTGCTTTTCACTTGAAGAACCTGAAGTTAGAAGTGAAGTGCTTTGCACCCACTACGCTGGAGGTTGGTAGGAGGTGGGTAAGGTGGCACTGGGACTGAAGTATAAATCCTCAGAGAGTGACGGAGAGTGGCCTTGAGTCCCAGTGTCCGGGCTCAAACATGGCTCCATCACTTCCCAGTTGGGTAACTTAAGGAAAGGGGCTTATCTCCATGTCTGTTTCCTGATTCTTAAACGAGAGATTATGGGGTTCCTTGGAGGGTGATGAAAATGTTTTGGAAATAGAGCTGGTGGTTGCCCAATGTGGTAAATGGACTAAATGTCACTAAATTGTTGACCTTAAAATGGTTCATTTTATGCTACACAAATTTAATCTCAATTTTAAAAGAGGGATGATTGCATCAACTTTGTAGGGCTGTTTGGGGATTAAATGGGTCAATCCACATTAAGCAATTAGAACCAAGTCTGGCATATGGTAAGCCCTCCAGTGACACTGATTATGACTATATCCTGGTCCAGCTGCTTCATTCCATGTAAGTGCCATGAAAATGTGCTCAAGGGATCCAGACGACTCAAATGTCTCCATTTTTGCCTAATGAATGATTAAACACCAAACATTTATATTTAAAAATGTATTTTCTTTTAGAATGTATCTGGAGTATCATGTCCTTCACATTGAAACAGCAAGTTTCTGTTTCATTAAGCTGTACTTTGTCTTTTAAAAATTAAATACAGCATTAAAAAAAGAAGATGGCTGCCTTGAATGGCAAAAAAAACACTGTCATCTTTTCTTACCCTGAGCGATAACACGAGAATACTTAATAGTACATATTGTACAAAAAGACATTTCAAATTGAGCTGCCAGCAATTTACAATGGATATATTAACACTTTTTATTCAAAAAGTGTGAGATTAAGGAAGACATTAGGAGGCAGTCAAAATCTTTGTTTTAACAGTTTGTAAATAGATACAAATAAAGATTAAGGCTCCTTTCTTGAAATAAAATGAAACATTTTCATTTTTAAAACAGCCTACACTTTTCTAGGGCTTAAGGAGAAAATGTAACAACAAAACTATATTGGGGAAAATTAACACAGCAAATGGCATATTCCTTGACAATTAGATTCAATAAATATTCACTGAGCACTGACTATCCTCAGCACATTCTGGAAGGTGCTAGGGATACAAGAACTGGTGAGCAACTTTTAAAGTGGGAGGCTCAGGGTGGGCGTAGTGGCTCACACCTATAATCTCAGGACTTTGGGAGGCCGAAATGGGTGGATCACTTGAGGTCAGGAGTTCAAGACCAGCCTGGCCAACATGGTGAAACCCCATCTCTACTAAAAATACAAAAAAAGTTAGCTGGGCATGGTGGCACATCCCTGTAATCCCAGGTACTTGGGAGGCCTAGGCAGGAGAATTGCTTGAACCTGGGAGGCGGAGGTTGCAGCGAGCTGAGATCGTGCCACTGCACTGCAGCCTGGGCGACAGAGTAAGACTCCATCTCCAAAAACAAAAAACAAAAACAAAACAAGAAAACACAGACTCTGGAGTCAAACATACTGATTTTGCCATATAAGGGCTATGCGGCTTTGAGCCACGCACACTAAATCTCCATCTCACATGGTCGTTGTGAAGCTTAAACGAGGTCAAACTCAAGAAGGTTGCATTAATGCTATTATTGTTATTTTGAACCTCTTTATTTCTACTCTGTATACACATACCAATCCCTCTCCACTTCCAACTCTCCCTCTTTGGCCTATGTTTGAGTCTTCTGACATTTTAACATTTCAAACAGGATAGGCCCTATGATGCCTGTATTTCAGTGGAAACCTGACCTTGATGAGCAATAAAATCAAAACCTATTTCTGTAATTTCCAGCTGTTACTAGAATAGCCCAACAATAAAAGCAAAAATAGTGACAAGTGCCTCTGAGCACAGAGAACGAGTATCCATCTCCATCCTTGAGACAGTGACAGTTGGATGCAGTTAGTGGGACAAACATCCTGAAAGCTGAAAGAAGTAGGGCAAACGCAAATGAAGATACGAGGAGGCAAAAGTGAAGTTTCTCCAAGCAGAGCGGAATGAGGGGTGCTCGTAGGGACTAGCAAGGATGCATGAATTATGGGAAGCTGCAGGGGACTATCAGGAAAAGGAATCAAGGTGGAGGCAAGCCCTAACATAGGTCTGAAAGAGAGCAGACATCATATGGCAGAGGGGGACTGGCATGAGCAAAAGGCCATGGGTAGCTCCTCAAGTTAAACATCCAATTACTGTATGATCCAACGATTCCACTTCTAGCTACATACCCAAACGAATTGAAAACAGGTGCTCAAACACTTGTACACAGTCATAGGAGCACCCTACACAATAGCCACAAGGTAAAAACAGCCCAAATGCCCATCAACTGAGGAATGGATACACAAAATGTGATCTATCTGTATGATGGAATAGCAGTCAACCATACAAAGGAATGAACTACTGGCACACGCTACGACATGGATGAATGTTGATAACATTACGCTCAGTGAAAGAAGCCAGATACGGAAGTCCACATGTTGTGTGATTCTGTTTATATGAAATGTCCAGGATAAGCAAATCCATAGAGACAGAAAGTAGATTAGTGGTTGCCAGAGGTGGGGGAAGGAGATGGGGAATGCTTAATGGTATGGGGTTTTCTTTGGATGACAAAAATGTCCTAGAACTAGATAGTGATATTTGTACAACATTGTGAATGTACTAAATGCTACTGAATTGTACACTTTAAAATGGTTACAATGATCAATTTTATGCTAGATGTACTTTACCACAATAAATTAAATCAAAAGAATTCCACAAGAACAACGACAAAAAAGATGCTGGGGCTGAGTTACAATCATGTGTTATGTGGAAAGAAGAGAACCAATGGTAATTTCAATTGCCACAGAGATGAGATTAACTTGATATAAGCACCTAAGGCAATCCTTCTTTCATCAAAGATCAAGGAGGAAGCCATAAACAACAAACGATGGCCATCCTCAAGGCTCTGCACAGCTTAAGATTACAGATTAGGTCCTACACCACTTCCAGATCACCCATAAGTGTATTAATATATCCTTAGAGGATCACTGATAAATTGTTGACTGGTTATGCATCAAGGAAGACACATAAGTGAATGTACAACATGTCTGCGTCTTTATCTTCAAAATGGAAGCCTCATTTGTTAAAATTTCTGACATACAAATGTTCTCTGATGAATACCCATAGGCCCTATGTTCCTGGCATGCCCAGGAGTGGTACCAAAAGCCCTGCTGCAGTAATGTCACAGGGAACTTTAAGCTGTTTATGAGAAACATTAGGGAATGAGAAGCCACTGTGCAGGGCAGATGGTGGGATGGATCCAGCCAGATGGTCAATGGTGGTCTGGAACAATCTTCCATTTATGAAGATGGCTGACTGCAGAGTCTGAAGGCAGAAGGAACTTTAAGCCTGTGCAAGCTCAAGTCACAGCACAACTGCCTACAATCACTGGGGACAGTGGACAAGAGAATGGCTGTTCTCAGTGGAACCCAGCCTCCATTATAAAGTGCTGCATGTCCGACTTAAGTGGGCTTGTTGTCTGGCAACGTTTGAGGTGACATCATGCACATACCATGATGCTATGTCACCTCCTGGAATAATAGACAAGTCACTGGAGTAATTTGGGAATGCCATCTCAACTCCCGAATTTGGGGGCAGGGCTGGAGTTCATGCAAGTGCACAGACAAGACCATTTTTTGGATCACACAATTTCCAGCTGTGTATTTCAGTGTCACTGCAAGGCCTGGGTCACAGGGCAGGAGAGGACACTTCCCTGACCTTACACTCTCACAAAACAGCCCCCTCACCACCCCAAGGCAGCTCAAGATCCACTGGGAAATGCATACCAGCTAGAAATGCAGATGATTAGAGCAGCTCTCTGTCCCAATAAGGCTCTCTTTCTAGAAGTGGGATGCATCATCTAGCAGTTGAAGAGTGGATTGTAATATGGGACCAAACAAACCTAACAAGATCCCAACATTCTCTAAAATGTAAATTATGTTCCACCAAAAGGTGTGGGAGCATGTAAACTTGACAAGGATACTGAGGTAGAGAGTTTCCTTAGGACGTCTGATAAAGCATGGGCTATGTCAAGAGAGCAGAGTTTGGGAGTGGGTGGATTAGAATTGGTAAAGCTCACAGAGAACCAAGTCATTTAAGTGCAGTATTAAGAAAAAAAGTTCCAGAAACTATACATCTGGCCACCCGGGTCCTTTGCGTCACTTGATTGTATGTAATATTTTTAAAAAATGAACCAGGCACAGTGGCACACATCTGTAATCCCAGCACTTTGGGAGGCCAAGGCAGATAGATCGCTTGAGCCCAGGAGTTCAAGACCAGCCTGAGCAACATGGTGAAATCCCATCTCTACCAAAAAAAACCCCCTGAAAATTAGCCAGGCATGTTAGTACATTTCTGTAGTCTAAGCTACTTGGGAGGCTGAGGTGGGAGGATCACCTGAGCCTAGGGAGGTTGAGGCTGCGGTAAGCGGTGATCATGCCACTACACCCCAACCTGGGCGTTAGAGTGGGACCCTGCCTTAAAA
>NW_016802942.1:167502-172762 GCF_001698545.2 Rhinopithecus bieti | reverse complement strand
AAAAAAAGGCAAATCAGGCTGGGCGTGGTGGCTCATGCCTGTAATCCCAGCACTTCGGGAGGCCGAGGTGGGCGGATCGCAAGGTCAGGAGATCGAGACCATCCTGGCTAACACGGTGAAACCCCGTCTCTACTAAAAATACAAAAAATTAGCAGGGCGTGGTGGCGGACGCCTGTAGTCCCAGCTACTTGGGAGGCTGACGCAGGAGAATGGTGTAAACCTGGGAGGCAGAGCTTGCAGTGAGCCAAGATTGCACCACTGCACTCCAGCCTGGGCAATGGAGCAAGGCTCCGTCTCAAAAAAAAAAAAAAAAAAGCAAAATAAGGTTCCATTACTTCCCTGCCTCAAACCTTTCAAGGTTCTTAGAATAAAATTTCAAACTCTTTACCAAGCTCTGCAAGGCCTTTGAGGATCCAGCCCCTGCCTGCTTCTTGACCTCATCTCCAATCTTTACGTCCTTCTATCTACACTCCAAACACAGGAGCCAGGTTTCAGGTGTTCAAATACATTATATCGGTTTCTCCATGGGGCCTTTGCAACCTGCCGTTCCCTGGGCTTGATGCTCTGCCCCAAATTTGCACCAAGTCAAGCATGTCTTGGCTCAAACGTCACTTCCAGCTTCTCATGGTCATGTTAACCTATTCTAGAGACTCTGAACACTCTGCTCAAACTCTGGAAATACCTTGTTCATTTGCCTGTTCTCTTGTTTAATGCCTATGTCCCATCCCTAAAATGTAAGATGTGAGAACAGGAATCTTGTTTACCTTGTCCACCACTATAGGCCCAGCAACTGAAACAGGCAACTGAAACACTAACTGGAGCAGAGAGAGTGTGAAAGTGAGATATAGAACCGGACGCGTGGCTCACACCTGTAATCCCAGAACTTTGGAAGGCCAAGGTGGGAGGACTGCTTTAGCCCAGGAGCTTGAGACCAGCCTGGGCAACACAGCGAGACCCCATCTCTACAAAATATTTTTTAAAATAGTGTGGCATGGTGGTGCATGTCTCTAGTCCCAGCTACCTGGGAGGCTGAGGTGGGAGAATTGCTTGAGCCCAGGAAATTGAGGCTGCAGTGAGCTGTGACTGCATCAATGCACCCCAGCCTGGGTGACAGAGCAAGACTCTGTCTCCGAAAAAAAATAATGAGATATAAGAGCACAACTTTCAGTGAGGATGATGATCATTTAATAGCTAATGCTGTAATAGCTCACTGCTTAGTACTAATCCGAGGCCTTTGTGTTTTAGTTTATTTAATCCTCATGACCCTAGAAGACAGTTACTATTACTGTCCTGAGTCTTCAGGTGAGGAAAAGTACGCATGAAGAGGAATTTGCCAAAGATCACAAAGCAAGCAAGTATTAGGATGGTGCAAAAGCAACTGTGGCTTTAGCCATCGAAAGCAATGGCCAAAACTGCAATTGCTTTTGCACCAACCTAAATAGCAGGGCTTGGCTGTGAATCCAGGCATTGAAGCTACAGACCTTATTCTCTTAAAAGCTGCAGTACAATCATCTGCCTCTCAATGTTATCCTCATCTGGTTTTTCAGAAGCACAATCTGAAGGCAGAATGTTCTTCCAATTCACATACAAACATTTTACAGATTGCTAGTTCCCCATTGTGCTCTTCAGACAAAACAAAGATTTTATGTGGAAAATGGTTTAGTTTCTAATATCAACTATTTGAAGGGGTCTTTCTTTTTTTTTTTTTTCAGAGAGCTCCTTTTCTCAATATTTAAGTCCTCTTTCTAAATTGGAGCAAGAGTCTTGATCGGTTATCAATCTCTCAGTACCTGGGTTTAGGAATGAAGGTCCAGAGCTGTGTTGTCCAACATGATAGCCCCTGGCCACATGTCACCAGTGGGCATATGACTGGGACTAATCCCAACTGACAAGTACTCTTAGTGTAAAATTCACATTGGACTTCAAAAATAATATAAAACATCTCAATAATTTTTTATATTGGTTATATGTTGGAATAACATTTTGGAAATACTGGGTTAAATGACATATATTGTTAGGGTCAGGCAGTGGCATACAAGCCTATAATCTCAGCACTTTGGAGAGGTCAAAGTGGGAGAATCACTGGACCCCAGGAGTTTGACACCAGCCTGGGGAACATAGTGAGACCTCATCTCTTATAAAAAAAAACAAAACAAAAATATATTAGGCGTGGTGGTACACACCTGTAGTCCTAGCTACTAAGGAGGATCGCTTGAACTCAGGAGTTTGAGGCTGCAGTGAGCTACGGAATAGAGCATACCACTGCATTCCAGCATGGGCAATAGCTCTAAACCCTGTCTCTAAACCAAAAAAAGTTTTTAATATATTGTTAAATTAATTTCACAGCCAGGCATGGTGGCTCATGCCTATAATCCCAGCACTTTGGGAGGATGAGGCAGGCAGATCACAAGCTCAGGAGTTCAAGACCAGCCTGGCCAACATGGTGAAACTCTGTCTCTACTAAAAAGTATAAAAGTTAGCCAGGCGTGGTGGCACACGCCTGTAATCCCAGCTACTCAGGGGGACTGAGACAGGAGAAAGGCAGAGGTTGCGGTGAGCCGAGGTCGCACCACTGCACTCCAGCCTGGGTGACAGAGTGAGACTCCGTTTCAAAAAATAAATTTTAAAAAGTTAATTTCACCTGATTTTAACCTTTCAAATAATTTTCAATACCCTGCTAACTTTAAAAAAGTTACATATGTGGCTCACATTTCTATCAGACAGTGCTGGTTTAGAATACTCTAGAATAGTTCATATTATATAAAATATCTAGCATAGTTCTCCATGTCAGAAATACTTTCTCAGTCAGGTTTTTACCTGGCAACAAATATTAGATTCCTCTAGACTCTGAATGACAAATTAATTCACCAGGCCTCCTTTGAATTAGCCAAATGCACAAGATTACATAATCTGATGTTCTTCATCAGTTTCAAGAATAGTGAATGGGGTTGTCATAAACCATTGTTCTGAAATAAAGAAAAAAATGTTTATAGGGACCTACCAATCGATAATGCAAACTCTCTAACCTAAGGATTCTGCAGATTTTACCTCACTTTGATTTACTCTCATGAAAAGATTCTGGAACCATGGTGTAAGAAGAAATAATAAGCAGTCTCAATTTTCTTGCCACATTTTCCCCTGAGAGCTACAAAATAATGCAGCATGTCATTAGTGGGTTGAGTTTTCCCACAGACATCAGATAATTAAGCCTGGGTTCCTGACCAAGGACTCCAGATCAAAGAGACAAAGATGCAAATAAATGTGACAGAAGGAAACATACAACCTCTAGCTTGCATAAGTATTCGAAATATTGAGAGAAGGTTCTATGTAGCGGATGGGCTCAAATGATATGACCCAACAGAGCACACGGCCTGCCCAAAATTTACATGAGAGAAAAGCAAAACCCAGAAAAGGGGTAGAAAATAACATTTGTTGGGCATCTCTATATATTCTTCATATGTCACCTCACCGAAGGAGATATCCATTAACTTCTTAGTACAGGAAGGCATCTTGTTCCCCAACTCTGCATTCCTGGAACAGGACATGTGAAAACAACTATCTGTACCACTTTTCCTACAAAGTCCTAAACTGTGCATAAGTAAAATTATCAAGTACACACGGAGGATTGGTTTACTATAAAGTATATAGGCATCATATAAAAAATAAAATTTCACTGTGACTTTATTTCATCCCAAACTAACATATTAGCTAACATAAGCACCAAATATTCCATTAATTATCTTACTTGCCACCTTAGAAAAAGGAATTCTTAGCTGTTCAAATAGATGTCCAAGAAGTTTAAGCTAAATATCTCTTTTTTTTTCTTTTCATCAGTTTCCCCTGGCAAATACAGGCATTCAAAATGACATCCCCAAAATTAACCCTTACAGTTTCTCAATAGTGAAAGAAGGCATGTGAAGTCTGATTGGGAAGTGAGCGGGCCAGGGCTTCTACAGGTGGCCCTGCCCTCCATCCTATACCCTGCTATTTCTGGCCCCTCCTCCTCAGCAAAATCTTCAGAGGCTGATGGAGGATGAACAAGTGATGGCAGGGGGGTGTCACCTGCTTCGGAAGGATGCAAAGGTGCTTAACAACAGCGCCCCTGCCCCCACTCCCAGCCACTGAGGGCCAGGCATCTTGTGGTCCCACCTCCCTACATCTTAAGTCACTGCTACAGACAAGCATGATGGATGGTGCCTATGAAGTAAAGGCAGTCAGTGACCGCAAAAACAAGCAGAGAAGCAAAGGGTGCATGGCAGAGAAACAAGGCTGCCTTAGAGAGGAAAAGTCGGATAGTATTTTGTTTGAGTATCGAGTGGTTTTAGTTTTTCACTCCCACTGCTTTCCAATGTTATAATGGCTCCAAATGAAAAACTGACATATCTTTTTTGTTAAGCTAAAACATAAAGAACAAATGCCTAAGAAGCACAAAATGTATATGTATGTTTTTGCGATATACTTGTAGTATGTTAAATTAGCAACAGAAATAAAATTTTGACCTATCTACCACCTTCTCCTGATTCTATAACTCCTGAGCATAAAACACATTCATTTTTCTGGTTATGTGCTGCAAAAAGACCTCACTGAATTAGCTTTCAGGGATGCTTATGCAGGGATGCAAATTTATTCAAATTTAAGCTAATGAATCAGAAAGCAAAATCTCACTCTGAAGTTTCACGTTTAATCAATGATTAATTTAACCCAAATGCCTTTAGGAACTCAACTGCTATCTATCTTTGTAGGCTACCACATTTTTCTCCAGTGAAATCTGAAAAAATTTCCCCTAAATCCTGCATTTTTTCATCTTTATGTTTATAGTATTGTGTGTATCAGGATAGTTACTTTATTTGAGTACCTGAAAAACGCTTCCACACAAAGGCAGTATTTGTAAGTTCCCAGCACTATGGACATTACAGGGCATGGAACGGATAGAGTCCCTATATAATGCCAGTCGTTCCACACCTCTATACCCGAATTTCAAGACATTTCCTCGCTTAGCCTACATGAAAAGAGGCCGCAAAACCCTAAGCAGCCGTTCTTCTGCTGACATGGTCACTTCCCCAGCCCTGAACAGGACTGACCACCATCAAACTAAAGAGAACGACAACTCCTAGGCGCCACCTCTCTCTACCTTAAGTCACTACTTAAAACAAAAAACAACTAGAAACTCTTGTTCTCAATGTTTGATGTGTTGATGTTGGGTACTAGTCTACAAATGCCCCCTCTAACACAGCCTTCATCTTTTTTTTTTTTTTTTTTT
>NW_016802942.1:162545-166850 GCF_001698545.2 Rhinopithecus bieti | reverse complement strand
TTTTTTTTGAAATGGAGTCTCACTCTGTCACCCAGGCTGGAGTGCAGTAGCATGATCATGGCTCACTGCAACCTCCGTCTTCAGGGTTCAAGTGATTCTCCTCCCTCAGCCTCCTAAGTAGCTGGGACTACAAGTGCATGCCACCATAGCCAGCTAATTTTTTTGTATTTTTAGTAGAGATAGGGTTTTGCCATGTTGGCCAGGCTAGTCTCGAACTCCTGAGCTCAATGATCTGCCCACCTCGGCCTCCCAAAGTGCTGGGATTACAGGCGTGAGTCATTGTGCCAGACCTGAGCCTTTATCTTTGAACGACATTAACTGCCAGCCTATCCATACCAATCTGTCCACTGATAAACGCTTTGTGTTTTCCTGCTAGTAACAATGACAAAAGATAAAACTCAAATGATGAGGACCAAAGAGGGAAGAGTTAAGTTCATCACTTTGGGTTTCTCCTTCAGGAGGGCCTGTAGGGACATCTCGGGGGGAAGATACAGAAAAGCATGTTGGAGTGAATAGCATGGCATACCATCTTGATTACACAGGACACACTGGTAACAAGAGGACACCACGTCTCTCCCAGTGGCTGCACAGGCAACAGCGTCCACAAGAAAGTCTCAGAAGCCCACCAGTCTGTTTCCATCACAGACCAGTCACAGATTTGAGCCCCCCGGGCTTACTTTCCTCCTTGAAGTTATCATTAATTGGGCTGCACTTTCCCACAGACATTAGATAACTGAGCCTGGGTTCCTGACCAAGGACTCCAGATCAAAGAGACAAAGATGCAAATAAATGTGACAGGAGGAAACATACAACCTCTCGCCTCTGTAAGTATTCAAAATATAGTCATTTGCAACGGAGGGAGAAAAGAGTGGTGGTTTTAAGGAAATTAGACTTAAAGTTGGCTGCACTTAGAATAACCTGGGGAAGAGTTTCATAGTCTCTCACTAGGCTGCACCCTAGAAAACTTAAATCAGAATTTCTGCAAGTGGAACCCAGAGAGCAGTCACTTGCAAAGCTCCCCAGCTGATTCCAATGTACAGTGAAGTTTGAGAATCAGTGGGATATGGGCATCTCAGAACTACTGAGGATTTTTGTTATAAAATGGCCTCTTCTCCACCCCTCCTGATTTCTGCTATGCCCCACCCAGCTTATAAAGACACACAGCTGGTGCTCCTAATTGCAGGATTTTATATTCTATGGGTGTGTTGAGGACAGAAAAACAGATTGAGAACCACTGAATTAGATGATCCCTAAAGATACTTTCGGCACCCAACTATTTTTCTGTGATTCGAATTGCATCTCACATAATCTATGGAATGCTATAAACACCAACGGAAAACGTCATGGTTTGGGAACATTTCTTTATGCAGCCAGGGCTTATTATAAAGCCCACTTTCTTGCAGAAGCCGTTTGGTTAACAGGCTTGGTATTTAAAAGGCTTTCAGTCATAATAGATCTTCCAATGTACATGCAAAACTCTGGAAGGTAAAATTAATTACCTTCCATTTTCTTTCACTCAAAGCCTCCAAGGATATAAACACACATTTCTGTTTCGCCGTGGTAAATGAAATCAGAAGCTGCATCTGTCACATGGTTTCTAACTGAGCCAGTATTTGGCGGTTCAAACTCTGTCCTCTCAGCCATTTCTGTATTCTTTGTTCAGCAGCTCTGTGCACACTGCCGCATTATGCCCAGGCTCTCGGCGAGGGCAAACAGGAAACACATTCTTTTCTCTAGCAGAAAAGATGTAACTTGTCTTTTATTTTCTTCTGCATGAGACAAGACTATTTTATTCTATCCATNTGTTTTGTTTGGTGGTGAAAAACCAAGACAAGAAATGAAGTAGAAAAAAATGTTTTTTTGCCTTTTTTCTCTCTAGCCAATGATCTAAAATAGAATCACAACTGATTCTGATGGTAACAATACTGCTTTCTCTGTAAACTATTTTTGCATTGCAGACCTCTCTCTGCCTCCAGAAATATACAACACTTTCCTTCATTGCGGAGTCAACAGCTCTCTAGGCCAACTAGAACAATGGGCGTTTAACTAGAAAGGAACCTGTAGGCTTCTCAGGCTTGAATATGCAAACAATTTACCTGGGGCCCTTGTCCTGGGACATTTTGAAAAGCAAGGATTTAGACAGTGGTTTTCAGTCTTGATGCACGTTGGAATTAACTGGAGACCTTTGTAAACTGATACCCAACCCCACCGCAGATCAAGAGAACCTGAAGAACCTGAATCCATGTGATGTGGCAATTAATAATTATAAAACTACTCCAGGTGATTCTAATCTAAGCCAATTCCCAGAGAATAACATCATAAAATAGTACTTAGCCATAATCTCTCTATTCCACAATTCCTCCAGTAGCAAGGGGCTAGGAGACAGATGATATTAAATTCAAATGTGTGGATAATGGCTAATTTCTGTTCCTAGGGAGGTTAACATATGTACTAGTAGTAAAACCACCTACCCAACAAATATCTGTGGAATGCCTACTAAATCCCAGGAAAACTGTGCTGGGCATTGGGAGTACCATGAAGAATAAAACAGACTTGGTTCTTACCTTCATGAAGCTGACAGTTTAGTAGGGAAAGGCATTACTCAAATAATCACATAAAGCCATGTGATTTCAAGCCACGGTGAGTGCCAAGAAGGAAACGAACCTAGAATGCTGAGAACATGGAGCAGGGATGGTTTCACATTAGATGCAGGCAAACATATGGTTTATGGTTCAACCAATGATCTCAGAATCATGTTTTTTTTGTTTTTTTTTTTTTTTAATTGTGGTAAAATATACATAAGATGAACTTTACAGTTCAGTGGCATTAACGACATTCACAAAGTGATGTAACTCTCACCTCCACCCATTTCCAGAACTTTTTTTTTTTTAGCACCAGAAGCAGAAACTCTGTAACCATGAAATAACTACTCCCCATTCCCCTCTGCCAATCACATTTTTTTTTTTTTTTTTTTAGCTGAAAAGGACTTTGTAAGCTTGTATTTCAATAGCCTAATTTTACAGGGGAGGAAGACTGACTTTCCAGTTCAGAATACTTGCCACAGTAGTGTGTTGTAAAACATAATTAGACATGAAAGAAATGCTATTAGCTACATGCTATTATTGTCAGAGGCATGTGAACCGGAGCAACTGCATCTTAAATAGGAGCTGGGTAAAATGAGGCTGAGACCTACTGGGCTGCATTCTCAGATGGTTAAGGCATTCTATGTCACAGGATGAGATAGGAGGTTGGCACAAGATACAGGTCATAAAGACCTTGCTGACAAAACAGGTTGCAGTAAAGAAGCCGGCTAAACCCCACCAAAACCAAGATGGTGATGAGAGTGACCTCTGCTTGTCCTCACTGCTACACTCCCACCAGCACTAGGACAGTTTACAAACACCATGGCAACGTCAGAAAGTTACCCTATTTGGTCTAGAAAGGGGAGGCATGAATAATCCACTCCTTGTTTAGCATATAATCAAGAAATAACCATAAAATGGGCAACCAGCAGCCCTCAGGGCTGCTCTATGGAGTAACCATTCTTTTATTCCTTCACTTTCTTAATAAACTTGCTTTCAGTTTACTCTATGGACTCGCCCTGAATTCTGTCTTGCGTGAGATCCAAGAACCCTCTCTTGGGGTCTGGATTGGGACCCCTTTCCTCTAACACTATTAATTACTCTCAATAGTCATTGAAGAAGGAAGTGTTGAACTTCCCAGCCTATTGAGGGCAGGAGTGAGGTAAGCTCTACCAGGGTTTCCGTCTCAGCACCATCGATACTTGGGGGCCATTTCATTCTTTGTCCTGGGGAGCTGTTGCACTGTAGGATGTTCAGTAGCACCCCTGGCCTCTATCCACTTAACTCTAGTAGCACCCCCAACTCCAGTTGTGACAACCAAACTCGTCTGCCAGATGTCCCCTGGGGGGCACAATTGGCCCTGGTTGAGAACCAGTGAGTTAGAAGGATGCTCTTTCTTCAAGGGCTAAAGAACTCAGCTCAGATTGACTTAGGACCAAAAAGAAGACTTATCCTCCCTTTTAAGAGAACAAATCCGATTCTTACACCAGTAAGGCTGCAATATATCCACAATGGTGCATACTGAGACCATTGGGGAGTTTTAAAAACTCCCTACGCTCAGATCACACTCCAGACCAGTTAAACCAGAAGCTCTGAGATGGGGCTCTGGCATCAGTAATTTTTAAAGCTCCCCAGGTGATCCCAACGTGCAGCCAAGGTTGAGAGCCACTGAACTAGTGTTTAGATTGGTGCAAAAGTAATTTCAGTTTTTGCCATTACTAAA
>NW_016802942.1:150848-162155 GCF_001698545.2 Rhinopithecus bieti | reverse complement strand
AAAAAAAAAGGCAAAAACCGCAATTACTTTTGCACCAACCTAATACTTGCTATTCAAGTGTGGTGGTCCATGGCCCAGTAGTCTCAGCATTACCTGGAAGGTCATTAGAAAAATGGAGTCCCTGGCCCCACGCCAGACCCAACAAATCAGAATCTGCGTATGAACCAGACCCCCAGGTGATTCAAATACATTTTAAAGGTTGAGAACTGCTGCTCTGGAATTCATAAAAAATAGTGCTTTCGGAGTCATGCTAATTAATCTTTTCTTTCAGGTTTACAAAGCAAGTCAGATAGAAACCAAAACAACAACAACAACCAACCCTGCAAATGGTAATTCTGAAAGAGCTGCTTCCCAACTGTCTTCCTCTCAGCCCAGGAGGCCACACTTTTGGGGATGGAAACACAGAGGGAGAAAAGTGGCATGTTCGCCATTGTGGACATTTGTCTCAGCTTGCAGTCCCCAAAAGGGGGACCAACGCACTGCCATGTGCTCCGTGGGTGTTTAATATTTGTTGGCAGGCTCACCTACCCAAATGTGAGAACAAAGTGTGTTTCCTTAGCATTGGGGGAAATTGATCCCCTAATCACTTCATATGATTTAAGTCTGCTTGTCTCTAGGTTTTGAAAAGCAGTGAGGCTGGAGGGAGGCAAGGAGGGGAAGACTAGAACAGTAAGGGGTGAAGCAAGGGGTTACAGAGAGCACGGATGCACTGCTGTACCCAGGGCAGGGAAAAAACAGAAGAAAAGTATGCCAATCACTGCATAATGAATTCTCTACTGGCTGCCAAGTAGGAGCCACAGAACAATGAACAATCTGAGCAGCTTCTGTTCCCACAATGCAGCCTTGTGAAAGTCCACAGGCTGAAAATTCTGCCTACCATGCACTGGGCATGTTTCTTGCTGGGCTTGGCTCTAGACCTGGACAGCAAATTGTGTACCTAAGAAGCATTTCATTTCAGGGCCAGGAAAATGAACATTTGAACCTCCTGTCCAGCATAGCTCTAGGTGCAATGACAGAATTTCTTTTTCTGGAAATCACTTTCTCAAGGAAAAGTGAGCCTTCAAAACAATAGTGGTTGTCCAGGTAGCTGAACATTGACATAGTAAAATGGTATCAAGAATCTCCTTGCCAACTAAACCATCACATAGGCACAGCTGGAGGATAATCATGTTGCCTTTGAGCGTTCAGTCATTATTTGTCTACTAACTTGACAAGTCATGTCGGTATTCTCCATAGATAGGTTCTCACATGGACTAACATAGATGATAATATTTGCAGGTTTTGCCATTACGTTTTTTTTTTTTTTCTTTTTTGAGACGGAGTCTCGTTCTGCCACCCAGGCTGGAGTGCAGCGGTGCGATCTCGGCTCACTGCACCTCCGCCTCCTGGGTTCAAGTGATTCTCCTGCCTCAGCCTCCCGAGTAGCTGGAATTACAGGCACATGCCACCACGCCCAGCTAATTTTTATATTTTTAGTAGAGACGGGGTTTCACCATATTGCCCAGGCTGGTCTTGAACTCCTGACCTCGTGATCCACCCGCCTCGGCCTCCCAAAGTGCTGGGATTACAGGAGTGAGCCACCTGGCCCGGCCTGCCATTACTTTTAATGGTAAAAGCCACAATTACTTTTGCACCAACCTAATACAACCCACACAATCAATTTCTGTGCATGCTTATATACCAAGTGGCCTACCAAAACTGTATCCAAACTGACATTTTGAGAAGCTCAAGAATACTCACTTCTTCAGATAAAATCTGTTTTTTGTTCTAATAGATGGGGTCTCACTGTCACCCAGGCTGGATTCAAACTGCTGGGCTCAAGTGATCCTCCTGTCTTGGCCTCCCAAAGTAGCTGGGACTACAGGCACATGCCACTGCTACTGGCAAAATCTGGGGTCTTAATACTGCGTACCCAGTAAATAAAGGGTAAATTTTCATTTTAGTCCCTCCTCTGAAAAGCTCTTTGCAAATAACAAAATCTTTACCTGTAATCTCAGCACTTTGGGAGGCCGAGGCAGGAGTATTGAGGTCAGGAATTCAAGACCAGCCTGGGCAAGATCCCGTGTCTCTACAAAAATAAAATATCTTCGCCAGGCGTGGTGGTGCATACCTGTAGTCCCAGCTACTTGGGATCGCTTGAGCCCAGAAGCTCAAGGTTACAGTGAGCTATGATTGTACCACTGTACCCCATTCTGGGTGACATGAGCAGGACCTTGACTCAAAAACAAATACATAATAAACATTTAAAAATCATTCTTAGCTTGTGAGCTGTTCAAAACCAGCGGGCCAGATTTGGTCCATGGGTCATGGTTTGCCAAACTCTGATCTAGATGGCCATTTTATGATCAGATTTGATCCCTAAATTACATACCTGAATTGGCAGTTGTGTTTATCATAACTTAATATCAAGTTAAAGATTTTCAGTACAAATGTAGCACTTCTTAAACATGGTCTCAGGGATCCCCAAAATCTCACATCTAAGAACTCCCTATTAAAAGCATATAATTAATTATCTTAGTTTCTCAAATGACTAGATTTTCCTCCTAGGTTAAATTAAGTTACCTACAAGCATGAGACAGTGTGGTGGCCACAATGAATCTACAAAAGAAACACATTCTTCCTATCAAATATTGGCTTCTGCCTTCTCTCTGACTAACACATTATTGGAGTTGATGACAATTTACATCATGTACAAGCTTAAATTTTCTTTCTTTTCCCTGCTCTGTATCTGAGGGCCAATCTTAATGAAAACCAATGGTCAAATTTGACTGAATGGCCAAAGCAGCAGCCAAAATGAAGAAAGACATCAGGGACCACAAAATGTTGTGTGTGTCCTGAGTTACTGAGTTACTGGACAGCCCATGGTTTTTAATACCCTACAAATAAGCGCTCATACACCAAAAGTCACCTGCTAGCTGGTATCTTTACTTTCACTCATAAACTAGAGGTCCCCAAGTCACTGAAGGGAAACCTTCCACAGATCTCGTTTATTTTATTCACTGAAAGTCATTGAGCCTGGTGCATGTATGCCTTTGCCATTAGGGGTACTATGCAAGAGAAAAGAATTTGCCTTCTGTGCAGAGATGTCGTAAAGGGATGGAGGTCTCCCTCCTCTTCTCCCAAGAGGTCTTAAACATGCCTGGAGGTTTAGAGTAACAGGCTGAAACTCTGCAGGGCATTCCTTCTCTCCACAGCCTCAGAGACCTCATGGGGAGAACTTGCTGGCGCCAGGCCTGGACCCCCGGGATAAGCAAAGCTGATTCCAAGATGGAAACTCACTGTCACTTGGGAAAAGGTTGTCTCTCTAGGACATCTCAGGAAACAACACTGTTTCCACATGCATAAGGAAGACAGGGAAGCAAAGCCCGGACACACTGATCCCCTCCAGTCCACTAAGCCTTTACATGAGCCCACAGATTAAACGGACGTGCATCCCAGTCACTGTATGAATGACACAGAACCCCTCCTCTTCAAACTAGAACCTCACTCAGATCGAAGACTTGAAAAAAACTATGTAGTATTGTAGTAAATCTGGACATAGTACTGTGAAATCTAGCTAAACAGACAAGCTAGACAATAGAAGTTCATCAAGCAACCTTCACCACATTTGATCTCCCTTATGTGAATTTGTATAAGGCAGGTTTTTTCAGCCATGGATCTTAGGTACATTTCATTTATTACAGGGTTAGAAACGAATATTCCTATTTAGCATATTTATCCCCTTAAAATAGTTGTCACAGGCTATTTTATTGTACCTTGTTACAAATTAAATCATAGCCTCACACACTCATTTGCTACCAATTATTTACAAGTGAAACAAAAATTCATAAAACCACATAAGAAAGAATACAGGAGATCAAACAGTTGGTTAAAAGTAACGTTGGGTTCTTTTCTAAATAGCAATTTGCTATGGAACCACTTTACATGTTATATCTTGCATCTGCAACAAAAGGGTCTGCTGTTTTTAACTGATTTTAAGGATGAAACATAAATCTGCTAAAATGTGGAGGTTTATATAAGCAGAGAACCAAAGCAGGCCTCCCATACACCCCCCCATCTCTTATCCTCTGACAACTGCTCAGTCCTAGGAGATATAAATGACAATAATAAGTAAGTCGCAGTCACTGTTCTCCCTGAAACATTATAACATCATTTTGGTGAGAAAAAAAACTTCATTCCTTGCCAACTGAATATTTTCTTTTGAGGGTTTTTCTCATAATGGGAGAAACCTGGGGCATCTCAGCTGATGCTCTGCTTTCTTTGTAGCTTCTAAATATATCCACATAATCACAACAGCCCAGGGGGACCATAAGCTCCTTAGCATCTTTCTGCTATGATCCTATCCCGCAGTAAGGCATTGACAAGGGCTACAGTAAAACCTGTAAATCTAATTTTTGTAGAACATAATAATGACCTAGTATTTTTTTTTTTCATTTTGAGTTGTTTTAAGATTTCTAAGCTTGTGTTGAAACATGTTGCTTCATTTCCCTAGAGGAGAATAATTCCTTTAGCAAAATTCTTCGGTCAAACCCATGTGTATTTTGGAATAGAACAAAAGCTGGGGGTGGGGGGTGAAAAAACCCACTAACAACAACATATTCTGGGGAAAGAATTATATAGCCAGTTATTAACAAACCTTTCTGGAAAGTGACTAGTGTAAAACAATAATGAATGTTAGAATCAGCTGTAAAGCAACCATTTTAAGCTGTTTTAGACACTTCTACAACCTTAAAATCCTCATTTCTTCCCAAGAAACACCTGTCAATATCTTGAAATCTAGGTGTCTGGTTCTTGGGGCAGAAACAATTAGCATTTTGAAAACGTTAACAGAGTTTTAGAAAATCTTAAATATGGGACTGGGCATGGTGGCTCACTCCTGTAATGCCAGTATTTTGGGAGGCCCTTGGGAGGATCACTTGAGCCCAGGAATTCAAAACCAGCCTGGGCAACATAGTGAGACACTCTTGCTAAAAAAACTTTTTTTTTTTTTAATTAACCATATGTGGTGGCACACACTTGTAGTCCCAGCTATTCGGGAGGCTGAGGCAGGAGGATCTCTTGAGCCCAGGAGGTCAAGGCTACAGTGAGCTATGATCTTGACACTGCACTGCATCCTGGGTGAGTGTGGTGTCATAATCATAGCTTACTGCAGCCTTTTTTTTCTCCTTAAAAATAAAAGAAAAAAAAATCTTAAATATGGTGCTTATGAACAAAAACATAAATAATACACAGCTAGAAGACAGGTAGTCCATCATTTTAAGAATTAAGAGAAATGAGACCTCCATATGGCCAGAAAAAATAACAGAAGGAACCACCATGACGCCTATGAAGTGTCACCCCAAGTTAAAGGGTTACTGGTATGAAATCATATCCTGTAGAGACAAAAAACAGAGCCAGCTGTTAGAAAACACATTATGCCTAGATATTAACCCTCATGCTTATAAAAGCTACTTTTTAATGCAAGAATTAAAATGTTTCTAAATAATATTACACAGGACCACATGAAATTGCTAGTTTTGTAAGTAAACATGGCCCCATATTGACAATTTCTCTCTCTTTTTTAATTGAGACGGAGACTTGCTCTGTCACCCAGGCTGGAGTGCACAGTGGCGTGATCTCGGCTCACTGCATCCTTTGCCTCCCAGGTTCAAGTGATTTTCCTGCCTCAGCCTCCCAAGTAACTAAGACTACAGGTGTGTGCCACCACACCCAGCTAATTTTTGTATTTTTAGTAGAGACGGGTTTCACCATGTTAGCCAGGCTGGTCTCGAACTCCTGACCTCAGATGATCCACCCACCTCAGCCTCCCAAAGTGCTGGGATTATAGGCGTTGGCCACTGCACTATGCCATATTGACAAGTTCCTATGTTCACTCTAACACAGGAATTACATAGAGATAGAAGACAGGGTAATCTAGAGTTTTAAAAATTAAGAGAAATTGTGATGGCTCAGTTCATTAACTTGATTTTACCCATGGAAACACAAATAAAGAACATTTATAAAGAACAGTCAACTGCTCAGCAGACATGTTTTCATTTGTAGGAAAAGTCTGGATTTGCTTGTCTTAAGTATATACAATACACAGACTCAACACAGTTGGGCTCAGTCTATAAAGTCCCACTGGCCTTAAGATTTGTTAGAGTTGTGTACTTTAGATGCTTTTCTTTTTCAGAGTCAACACATGTTTAAACCACCTTAATTGACCCAACACATCTTTTCTCCCTTCTGTGAATGGATCAGTATTATCCAGGTGACATTTACTTACTGTCATAACATCTTCCAAGACAGACTGCGGTTAAACTCACAAATACTTCCCAGGAGCAAATTGCATCTTAATAAATTTCATTTAACCTGAGAGTAAAATTACACTTGACAGAAAAAAAAAAAGCTCTCAAACAACCCATCCTCAGATGAGCTACTTTTATCTCTAGCTACTGTTTTAAATTATTCATATACAAACTGACTATATTAATACATTAAATAATCTGGATGCTGCCACATGTACATACCATGAAACAGGAGTGGTTTGTTAATAAGCATCCCTAGATCTATGCATCAATCTATCTGTTACTCTCTGGAGGGGAAAATCCTCCACAGTGAATTCTTGATTATTTCTGTTGTTTAAAAGAATCTTCAGTCTGTGGATAATACTGCACTACTTTCCTACCCAGCTGCAAGTCATATTCAGAGGTCCAAAGGAATGTCCCAAGTTTGTTCCAAAAATGTCCAGATGGGCTCGCTCGAACACCACTCCAATAAACAGTGCCAGCCAGGCGTACACAGCCTGGTCAGCCCATCCCATTCCTGCCCAATAAGGGACAGGCATTCCCATCCTTCAACCAGCAGGGTCTCCTTTGCTACATGTAAATCTCCTCTGACAGCCCATAACTCCAAAAGTGTTTTCCTTTTAATTGGCTTAACTGAATTTCTTTATATTACAATTAACTTACTTCCCCATTTTAAATCAATTAGAGTAATCTATTAATGTCAATTGCAGAGCTTGACCACTACAAACTATTTGGGGCTATCACATTGAGTTGAATATCACTCTTGCCAAGGAGAAAGGGTATCTGTATTTGTCCGTGCAGCTTTACTGGGAGTAAGTGCATGATTTCCTTTGGGCAAGGGTTTCCAACCTCAGTACAATGGATATTCTGGGCCAGATAATTCTTTCTGATGGGGGCTGTCCTGTGAATTGTAGACTATTTAGCAGCAACCCTGGCCTCCACCCACTAGATGCCAGCAGCATCCTCTAGTTATAACGACCAAAAATGTCTGCAAGATACTGCCAAAAGGCCCCTGGGGAACAAATCACTTCTGAGTGAGAACCACTGCTTTCGGCTTTCTGAAATTCTAAAATAGTTCGAGGGCTAGTTTTAATTGCCTCTGTGTATTCTTAGGCTACTGCTGCTCAAAGTATGGTTCTGGCACCAAGCAGCAGCTATATTACCTGGGAGTTTGTCAGAAATGCAGAATCCCAGGCCTACTTGAATCAGAATCTGCATTTTAACAAGATTCATAGGTGATGCCAATGCACATTAAAGTGTGAGAAGCACTAATCACCTTGGTTGGAATCTATAATTTAGTATCTTAGAAAGATGATGATTACGAGCAAAAGGTGCCAACTATGGGCTGACAAGCCAGAATCATGTGTCATTCAACCATTGATTTCTTTCCATTTATGTTTGGCTTGATGTGTGCTCTTTATTTCTTTATATAGAGAAACTGGAAGAAGAGAAATCATGTGCTCCCTCTGAGGTTTCGCTTTCTCACAGAGCTTAGCTCTATGTGAGTCACCTGGCTGTGTCATCCTCTCAGGCTCATCATAAGATACTAGGACTCACAGCTCAGACAAGGGGGTTTGTCTTGTACAAACTCAGGTATATGCTTCTAAGGTAGCATGATACTAATTTTAAAAGCAGATCTACATATTAAAAATAACTGAAGATATAGAATATGCCTTTTCAACACAGACAAGATCACCCCAACAGGATGAAAATGGCTTCTTGAGGGGCAAAAACAATTTTACTCGTTAATGCATATAAAGCACAAATATACACACAGCACATAGACAGATATGCAGTGTATCTGGGGTGCTAAGATTGCATAGGGGCTGGGCATGGTGGTTCATGCCTGTAATCTCAGCACTTTGAGAGGCTGAGGTGGGCCAATCACTTGAGGTCAGGAGTTCGAGACCAGCCTGACCAACATGGTGAAACCCCATCTCTACTAAAATATAAAATTAGCCATGAGTGGTGGTGGGCGCCTGTAATCCCAGCTATTCAGGAGGCTGAGATAGGAGAATCACTTGAACCCAAGAGGTGGAGGTTGCAGGGAGCCGAGATGGCATCACTCCAGCCTAGATGACAGAGTGAGACTCTGTTTCAAAAAAAAAAAAAAAAAATTGCATAGGGAGGCAATTAGGGAAAAACATGCTTTAAAAGTCTCCCAAGTTGTGGGGCGATAATAAATTAAAAGGTTGAAAAAAATGGATATAAAAATGTAGCCTGGGTAAATGGATGGATTGTCAGCAACAACCCACAGGAACCCACTAGTAGTCTATTTGTGTCAGAAGACAGAAACACGCAAGTAAGGAATGGGAAAGACGATGAATAACGAGGACCAAGAACAGTCTGGGGCCCATGTTGCTGTGATCATACCTCCAGATGGGCTGCTCCTCAGTGGTGACTCCCAGTCCAGTCACTTAGGAGCTGTAGGGACACTGAGCAACTTTCACCCTCTCCATGCCCCCCAAATTCCCTACTACCCGAGCAAGTTGACATGAGAATGAAATGCAGTCATTACTGGAAGGCATCCAACACGACCTGGCATAAAGCTAGTTTTCATGAAATGTTAGCTCTTTTCCCATTAATCATCCTCTCCAGTTGTAACATTTTTTAATGTCATTAATTTTGTTCCTTGAGCAAATCTATTCCTTCTTGTATGGATTCTGAATAAATCATAAGTAGAACTTTATTATATGATAAAGTATTTGTAAATAGATGAGACTCTCTTATCTCATCCTGAAAATAACTCATTTAATAGAGTGAAGTTAGATGGAAGGTTTAGTCCAAAAGCTTCACACAGTCACGTGTTCTGTAATGCCTCATAGGCGGTCCTAAAAATCATCACTCTGCAAAACGCACAATAAAAAACACAGGGCTTATGGGAAAAATGGGGTTAGGTAAACAACACTCAAAATTTCATCAGTGACATTTACAAAAGATTGCAACCTAATTAAAATGGTAGCACCATTTCACACACATTAAATAGTTAAGAAACACATAAACACAACAATAAATGTGTTGCTTCGCCTAGAACAAGGCCTGAAGTTGGCTGTGGGGTGGGTGTCGGAAGGGTTGAGGTTGGTGAGTTACTGGGAAGGGCTGGAGGGAGGGTTACGCGAAATTGGAGGGAAGGTCATAACACCAGATGTGGACAGGTGTGGCTCTTAACACATGGAGTAAACCGAGGTAGTTGTAGACACGAGGTTGTGTATGTGTGTGTTTTGTGTATTCCGACATCATGTAGTTCAGGTGGGCGCAGTTTTCTGCAATCACCTAATGTTTCACCAAGAAAAAATGGTATTAAGCAAATCCAAGATCCTGATTATGCACATATTATTCATGGTTTCAAAGCAAGCATTACAGGAGAACTATCTGCCTGTTATATTCCAAAGCTGCTTAACTTTTAAATCTTGGACAGTCTCTAAAAAAAGGAGGATCTGTTTTCTAAAGGATGTTTTAATTCAGAATCAGACCCATCAACTGAAGCCTGCAAATGGAACTCTCTAGCCCATTTTTCTCTGACAATGCTTCCAACTAATAACGTTTCACAGGATTCCTGAGTTTCCATAGAGTTCAAGTATTTACAAAAGTCACACAACATGCTGAACACAGGAGGAAGCTGCAGAGATGGTTCTAGACTTACAGAGAGGAGGCTATATGCAAAAACCCCTGTATGATTTGCAATGTCCCTTTGCCTCTCTGAGCCTCATTTATAAGATTGTTTTGAGGATCAGATAGCATATCTTGAAATTACCTGGGCCAATGTTTGAAAAATATTAGTTGAATGTAAATCTGAACATAGATTGACTCATAATCATGAAGAAAGTATAATCCTTCTCCTTTTAAGAGGTAAGGTGCATTGAATTGGAAACACCCACTACTATCTCTGCATAAAATGGTCAAGTGGTCACTGAGGCAGCTAAAAAAATGCAGAGAAAATAGAAAATAAGCATCCCAAACACTAAGGTAGTTACAGATATAGGAAGATGTGAGGGAAAGCAGCCGCTTCTCCTAATTCGAAGAGAATTTCATTTTCTCCCTCTAGGTTCCATCGGCTCTCATCTCTCTGGTTTCTTGTGTTACCGTCTGGAATGCCCCATTTCCTTGTCTAAAAAAAAAAAAAGGACTCAAACTTCCAAGTCTATAAAAATTATTCTTGCTCAATTCATTCCTTCTGTCATGGTGTTTGAAGGAGCTTCAGAGTCATCTGACTTGGTTTCACTCTCCCCCTAAACCTGCCAGGGATGAGGACCAGTTGTTCCTAAAGTCCAGCCAGCCAGACAAGGTTACATGGCAAAATCCAAAAATATGTGCTTCCTTGTACTGGGGACTCTGGGTTTAAGTATGCTACTGGAGTAGAGAACACGCACTTGTACCTGAAGGATGCAGATCATAAGAACCTGGCTGTGAACTTGGTGAAACTGAGCATGGGGCCTCTTCAGTAAATTCTCCTATTGATCCCTACTCAACCCAGGACTACAAGTTGGACCTCCAGGGAGCTTTCCCAACCAAGAAAGAGATGCTCTGAAATCCTAAGTCCACCTGCTGATTTTATTTGTCATTACAATTAAATGACCTCTGTTAAGTTTTATTTTAAAAAAAGAATTGCTAAATGTCACATAGAAGCAAAAAGTGACAACACAAAGTTACACTAGAACTATATACACTTGTATAGTTCAAGTTTTGGCATTTGTTGGTCTAAATTCATAATTCCTATATGATCATTAAGTTTGTAGTGGAAGCAGAATATTAGTTGACTATAGAACAGAAGTATAAGTTTTCCTGGCAGGTCAGTCTACCATCTCTGAGTTTGAATCTTCTTTAACAAAAATCCATTGCTATAGAAATACAAATAAGATCCCATTTAATAAGGTTTTTACTCCTTTCTGACAATGGGTACCTTCAAAAGCAACTGGGAAATACTCCAGGCCTTAAATACATGGATGTTTACCCTTGCTCAATTTGTTATTAAAGGCAATTCCATAAATGTGAATCGGATTTTTTTTTTTTTTTTTTTTTT
>NW_016802942.1:132844-150700 GCF_001698545.2 Rhinopithecus bieti | reverse complement strand
TTTTTTTTTTTTTTTTTAGCATTTACGTTATCTCATTTGACCATTTCAGTCCTCTGAGCTAGACATAGCATGTTTCCCCCATTGCATTAATGAAAATGGCCTGCTCATAAAATGCTTTCTCAACACTGCCTCATTTATTCTTCAGGCAGGGTATTACTCTATTGCCAAGGAAGTCACTTAAGCACACAAAGTTTAAGTGGTTTGATCTCATGATCTCATGAGACCCAGGTCTCTGCCCCTGAGTCCAGCACTGTTCTATTCTGCCACAACAGCTACCACCTGAAGGAGCTGCCCAACAGCCAGCCGAAAATCCCTAAGGAAACCAGGAGAAGAACCACGGGCTTCTGTCTCCTACCCGGTCAGGGCTCATAACCCACACCCACAACCAAACTTCAATCCAATCACAGAGAAGCCTGTCTCTCTTTATTCCCACCACCTTGGCAATTCTAATGACAGTTACTGGTGCCCACCAAAGCACATGACCTGCAGCACCACAGCCAACAACAGGAGGCCCACCTGACCCAGTCTCATAGAGAAGTTACTAAAGATCAGTCAAGAGGGCAGGAGGCTCAAGGGAAGAGTACCCAGTTGGATATTAATGAGTCTATCCATAGTTTGATTCCATCAGGTGATCCTAGAACTATCTAGGGCTCTCTGGGGCTGGACCCTGGGTCCTAGAAATGACCACAACCTAACATGGGTGTGAGAATCAGAGCTTCACTCAAGGAGGACCTCACTAAGGGCTAGCTCACTCCCACGCATTGTCAAGGGGGCTTCTCCAGGTCCACCACTGCCCACTGTGACTCTGCAAAGTGAGAGCCCCTTGACACCAGGCCTAGACATCTCCTTCCATCTGTCTCCCACCCAGGGTCTCAAGGCATCTCTGGATTCATAGGGCCACCTCAGAAATCTCAATTTATACCAGGCTAACCCCCAGCACCCAACCATGAACCAGCCCAGGCAAATACTACCTCGCAGGTACTGAACATTTGCCATGCACCAGGCACCACTCCAGGCACTTTTCTTAGCGTCAGTATATTATTTACTCTTGACATCATCCTGCAAGGTAAGTACAATCCCCAATTTACCAATGAGGAAATTGAAGCTCAGGGAGAATAAGTATAGGCACTTGCCCAAAGCACGTAGTTAGCAGAATAAACACATCAGCATTCTGCCCCTAAGCTCACGTTCATTATCATTTTATCACGCAGGCTCTTGGATCTTCTCCATTGCAGAGCCAGTGTCCAGGCATGGTCAGGACAGCACAAGGTTGTCATCACGAACACCATCATCCAACACCAATGAGTTACTCAGTGCAGGAGAAGTGGTTCCTTCCAACAAGAAATCACAGATCCACTGGATTCCAGAACTGACTCTCACTAGGGCTGAAACATAAACTAAACAAATACAGGACATCCCCCATGAGATGTGCCGGGGATGAATGCCTGTCTCTGGCATCTGGGGTGGTAGAGCCAGAGGAACAAAGGACCAGGTGGACTCATGCAGGGCTTTGAAGGCTGGGTGGAACATGATATGGGAAAATGGGGTGGGGGCATCTCCGCAGAGCTAGAGATGACTGCCCCTCGGTGGCTAGGAGGAGAGGGACAGGATCATTTGAGGAAGGGGAGGTTCTCCCCAAGATGAAGACACCAGTTAGGGCTTCTTAGACTCCCTGGGCAGTCGTCTGAACCCTCCAGATCTCCTTTACAGAACAATGTTCTTACATGCACGAAAAAATATACACAGCATTAGAAAGAAAACTAAATTGAAGTATATCAAAATAAAAAACAAGTTTGAAATATATATATAATATATAATAAATATATGTAATCATTTAGTTTTATGTAAATGTAGAATACATATGTTCTGTTAATGCTAGTGGAGGTATAACATACACTTCCAAAGTAGTGATGAATTTAATGATATTTTGAGATATCTGCAATAACTGTAATGGGATATGAAATTACCTGCGATTTCTATTAATGACCAAAGTCACAAGTATTGCTAAGTGACTGGTTTGCTGCCTGTATTCATAAGAGAACAAATGCTGTTTCAGTTAGAGGTTAGCGACAATACAGATAGATTTTTTTTCCTATCCCAATCCCTCCTGAGTTCTATCCCCCACAGTCCTGTTGGAGGCATGTGGACTCACTTGTTTGGGAGCCCTCTCTCCAGATCAGGGGTTAGGAAACTACAGCACAAATCAAATTGTATTGGCACAGAGCCACACCCATTCACTTCCATATCATCTAGTGCTGCTTTTGCACTACGACAACACCGTTTAATTGCAACAGATATTCACTATCTGGCTCTTTACAGACACAGTTTGCAGACCCCTACATTAGACAAACTAGGTGAGCTAGGAATTAAACCTCTGAGACCAGCTGGGGCTCAGGCCTGACACTCTTGGAGTATGCATCCTGAAGAGTCCAAGCAGATCCTTAAGGTTTGACCAGGCAAGCAGTTTACACTTCAACCATCCTCTAGGTCTCCTGAACTCTCTAAAACTTAAGGCTATACAATAAATTTATTTCTGGGATCAAGATAGAGTGAGGCTCAGAGCAGGCTTCCTCCAGTTCAGGCCCACATCTGTCTTCAAGAAAAATCAGGCCAGATGCGGTGGCTCGCACCTATAATCTCAGTACTTTGAGAGGCCAAGGCAGGAGGATTGCTTGAGCCCAGGAGTTTGAGACCAGCCTGGGCAACATGGCGAGATCTCATCTCTACAATTAAAAAGTTAGCCGGGCATGGTGGTGCATGCCTGTAGTCCCAGCTACCTGAGAGACTAAGGTAAGAGGATCGTTTGAGCCCAGGAGGTCAAGGCTGCCGCAAGCTGTGATCATGCTACTGCACTCTAAACTGGGCAGCAGAGTGAGACCCTGTCTCAAAAAAAAATCCAATTATTTGATGCTTGAAAAATCAAATTATTTGATGCTCAAAGATGTGCTATGGCCTCTAGCACACCAAATCATTCCATACTCAAATGTGGCTCTATGAAGAATTTTAGTTCTTCACACAGTTTCTTAAACTAAGTGGCTGACATGGAATATTTCCTAAATATCATGATAAAATTACCTTTCAGAGTGAGCTACCTTGTAAAATGCCAAACTCGCCCATGGTGCTAAGGAACGCAATGATGTAAATATTGCACATATGTAGGCCATCTGTACAACATGAAGATGACCACCTCCAAGAAGGAGTTTTCTAGTCCAGTCAACCATTCTGCCTCTTCCATGTTGCCTGGGTAATTCTGATTTTTTAGACCAGCAATATATGTAATTAGCTATCATAAGAGCTTACCACAAGATGGATCAAGGTTCTACTGCTGCCTGCCTTCCTAGTTTCCTAGCCTTGTACCACATGTAATTGTTATTCTACTGCCATAAGCTTAAAAATCCCTATTTGATCTTGGATGTGAGAAGATTTGGTCTGAGCCAGTTATATCCTCCATTCATGAAACAACGGAATTAAAAAAAAAACCCTCCGAATCCTTCTTGATGTTGAATATTAAACAATAGTTCAGAATCGTAAAAAGAGGCAAAGGCTGTGTTAATTCAAGAGTCACTGGTCTCTTAAATCAATTTCATTTATGCATTAATCCATCAGCTTCATAGACTTCATTTCATTTCTCCCCAAATAAAGAACATCTCGAAACCTTCAAAAACTTTAGAGAGATCAAATGTAAAGTGAAGGCTTCTTCTTTTGAGAATCTGAACAGCTGCTGTGGCCGAATTGTTTTTCTTACCCCTAAGACTGGGTTTTCTCTCCAGCAGCTGCTTTTGTTTTTTGTTCATGCACCTCCTCCCATTTCCCCTCCCCTAACCAGTTACAAAGTTGGGGGCTAGGGAGCATGCTGAAATACAAAGCAGTGCTTGTTACAAATTTGAGTAAGTCTGGGCTAATAGCCAAATTTAATTCTAAAGACCCATTTTGGAGGCTCAGCACTAAAATGGAATCCAGTATAGGCCTGGCTGTTTCTAGGACACCATGTCCCTATTGGGGGAAGGGAGTGGGGAGGGTAGCTGAATTTGACTCTATTGGTCATTAAGTATTGAAGATCTGATACATTTTTTTTAAACCGCTACCCATAGAGCTAGGCTGTAAAAAGATTATCAGTTTGAAATGATTTGTGATTAGATGAAATTTTCAACTCAATGGATGTACTCTATATCACTCATGTTGTAACTCATATCTTTCAAACCACAACCTAACTAGACCTTACCTTTCTAGACATACAGCAAATATAGGATTTTTATGGGTTTTAAAAGAAATGTCTAGCCCATATGATCTTCATATTTTAGGTTCAAATTCATTATAAATATCTAGTACTTCAAAGAACTATTGGGAAAGAAAATCACCCAAGTTCACAAACTCTTTTAATGATCAGATATTCCCAAACTTGACTCCAAAGGACAATTTTCATAAGCTAATCTCAATAGATCCCTCTTTTACTAGTAAATTATGTGGTAGTTACAGGGAAAAATGCTATTTTGTGTTCTCTGGTCATCTACAGATTGATTCAGGAATGGTGGTCATAAAAGCAAGACCACTAACTTGAGAATGATCTCAACTACACATAAATATGACGGAATAAATATACAAAATAGTCTCTATGCTTTTTCTGCTTCTGTGTCTCCTGGTAGTCCTACAGCACAATTACAGATTAATTAGGGTGTAAAGCTAATTATTTATCCTTTTGTGCTCTGTCAACTCTTAAGCGACCACAAAAGCCCTATGGGGGATAATATCAAAGACAGCAACTGACATTGATTGGGTACTTCCCATATACTGACACAGTGCCTAGCACATTCCCTACATCTTTTCATTTGTTCTTTATGACAACCCAAGACATGGTTTTTGGTTGTAGAGACTGTGACTTGGAAAAGCTAAATAATTTGCTAGTGAGGGGTAATGCCAGGATTTAACCACAGGTTCATCTGACTTTACAAATTACTCTTAACCATTTAAAGTTATAGTTAAATTCAGCTGGGCACAGTGGCACACGCCTGTAATCCCAGCACTTTGGGAGGCCAAGGTGGGTGGATCACTTGAGGTTAGGAGTTCGAGACCAGCCTGACCAACATGGTGAAACCCCGTCTCTACTAAAAATACAAAATTAGCCAAGTGTGGTGGTGCACGCCTGTAATCCCAGTGAGGCAGGAGAATCACTTGAACCCGGGAGGCGGAGGTTGCAGTGAGCCGAGATCACGCCATTGTACTCCAGCCTGGGCAACAAGAGCAAAACTCCATCTCTAAAAATACAAAAACAAACTTATAGATTCAAATCCAGGTTTGTTTAAAATGGACTATTAAAGATTGCACTTCATTTTTAAAACTGGCAGAAAAAAATGCTTGAAATAACACCTATTAATGTACTTTATTTCCAGAGGACTCTCTCAAGTCTTGATTTATAGCCTATTCACTTTTACTTTACACACAATTATAACAGCTTCTCTGCTTTATCAATTGCTATTGGTTGCAGAACTCTGAAAATAGGAAGACGTCATCACTGAGGGCACAAATGAGATTAAAGAGAGAAAATTATAGAAACTGCATGTAAAAAGTCAAAAGCACAGCTATTTGAAACCACTTAATGGAATAATTTGCTAGTGAGGGGTAATACCAGGATTTAACCACAGGTTCGTCTGTCTTTACAAATTACTCCACTTAATGTGTGGGGGTAATTCCTCCTGTCTCACTCTTATATTGTGATATGGCACATGAGTGATATCTATTATCAAAGATACTTATAAAAATACATTAAAACTTGGGGGGGGCAATGCATATGCGAGGGCAATGACTATACTGGAAATCTCTGTACCTTGCTTTTAATTTTGCTGTGAACCTGAAACTGTTCTGAAAACATTAAGTATTAAAAAAAAATTGATCAAAACCTGCAGATGCCCCCCTTAACCAAATGATCAGGATTAATATCACCAGCAGTGAGATATATTGGCATCATGTGCCCCTGATACGATACACTGCAAAGGGTGCAACATTCCATCTGTGGCATTTTTGCCTCAAATGTACAACCTTAATGTAGTCATGGAAAATGTCAGACAAATCCAAATTGAGGAATATGCTACAAAATAACTGACTGGTACTCTTCAAGAGTCAAAGTCAAAAGACAAGGAAAAACTTAGGAACTATCACAAGTTGGAGGAAACTAAGGAGACGGAACAACTCAATGCCATGTGAGATCCTGAATTGGTTCCTGCCACAGTAAGAGAAAAACTGGGGAAATCCAAGTAAATGCTGTAGTTACTGGCATTTTATCAGTGTCAATGTCCCAGTTTTGATAGTTGTACTATGATTATGTAAGTTGTTAAGGTTAGGGGAAGCTTGGTGAATGGTTTAACAGTAACTTTGTACTATTTTTACAACTTTTCTCTATCCAAAATTATTTCAAAATAAATTTTAAATGGATCAAATTTGGTTCAGCATACATATGGAGATACATATCTTAGAAACATCTGCCTCAGAAATATTTAACACAAAAACATTTTTGTTCTTCATGAGAGGGGTAAACTTCAGATTTACTGAGCACAAAGCTGGCACACAAATATTTGTTGGAAAATGAACAAAAAAAATATTATATTCCCACTTAAGGCAAGTACTACATTGACAATACATTTTAATGTTTAGAGCATTTTAGATTTACAGAACTATTGTAAAGATGGTACAGAGGGTTCCCACATACCTCACAGTCAGTCTGCCCTATTGTTCATATCTTTTTTTTTTTTTTTGGAGACAGAGTCTTACTCTGTTGCCCAGGCTGGAGTGCAGTGGTGTGATCTTCACTCACTACAACCTCCACCTCCCAGGTTCAAGTGATTCTTGTGCGTCTGCCTCCTGAGTAGCTGGGATTACAGGCGTGCACCACCATACCCAGCTAATTTTTGTATTTTTAGTAGAGAGAGGGCTTCACCATGTTGGCAAGGCTGGTCTCGAACTCCTGTCCTCAAGTAATCTGCCTGCCCGCCTAGGCCTCCCAAAGTGCTGGGATTACAGGCGTGAGCCACCGTGCTCAACCCTATTGTTAGTATCTTACATTAGTATGGTATATTTGAACAATGAAGACACTCCATGCCAGATATTTCAATTTATGTCATGGCTGATGCCACAGGGTCTTCAGACAGGCTTATTACAAGGATGATGATGAAGATCAACATGATGCTAATCATGCCTTTATTATTTATAATCATGGTACTGACTGTGGGCCAGGCATTATAGTCACAGTTTTCATAAATCATCTCATTTAATTATCACAATAATGAAATTAAGTGGGTAACTTTTCTTATCCCCACTAAAGAGGAGGCTGAAGCTTAGAAAGGTTAAGGAACATGCTCCAGATCCCCCAGGAGGAAACAATAAAGCAAGATTCAAACACAGGACTGGTTTCTAAGTACATACTCTTAACTACTGCAGCTGTCAGTCAACCAAAACTTCCATGCAGCTGTTGAGCTAAGCTTCCTGTATCCTATACCTGTTCAGTTGGTTTTATTTAAAGTAACTAAAAAGTTTGTCTTCCCCTTAGATTCACTCATCTTTCCCTCCTACCCATCAATAAGGTCTTTGGCACCTGTAACCTAACATCTAGTCTCACCTTTCAGGTGAATCGTGTTATCCATGGGTATGATCAGTATACTTTGCACTGATTCATATTACTGATTAAACTGTGGAACTGGACAAGACCCGGAGAAAAGCCACCAGCTACCTCCACCCTGGAGGGTGGTGTGGCTCCCCCTTAACCAGCAATGTTTGGGCCATACTTCAAAAAGTATCCTTTCCATATCACTCAGTGCAGGCCATCATAGTACTTCTCAACCCTAGCTGCACATCAGAATCATTTGGGAAGTTTTAAAAATCCCCAAGCCCAGGCAGCACCCTGGACAATTACATCAGAACCTCTGTGAGTGGGAACAGGCATCAGCATTTTGAAAGCTCTCTAGGTAACTCCACTGTACAGTCAGGGTGAGAGCCACTGGGCTAGTGCACATTTCCCCTTATCCAAAAAGAAGTCTAAAAGGAAGACTATTGATGACTATGTCAAACACAGGGTGGACTCTGAGTACTGTATCTTGGCATCAGCCTCATCAAGTTAAACCACCCCACTGAAAACGATGCAGGCCACCTGTGCGGTATGACAAACCCTTTCCAAACAAGACAATGGCCCTTGTGATTTACTTCATCCTACAATCTAAGGAATTGGAGAGATAGGAACACAAATAACAGTGAAGGAAGAGTCTGCTCTTCTGCTCTAGAATTTCTCAGCAACGATGTCAAGCTTGTTAATTTCTTTGGGGAAGAACCAATTATACAGGTGGATTAAAGAACAAACCATGAGCATGCCATTCTAAATGGTAAGTAATTTATTTTCTAAAGGGGATTAATTTATGCAGGACAACTAAGCATTAAGCAGCTACCATGTGGCACATTTACATTCCTGTACAACATGTTACAAGGAAGTTCATAGACCCAGAAGGTAAAGGCAAACTGAAAACAGCATTTGTAACAAAAGCTTTTGATAGCACCTTATACTCTTCAATAGATGAAATACATAATAGTTAAAACACTGAGTATTTTCCATGGGCCAGGAATTGTTCTATGCACTTCAAATGTATGAAACTATTTAACACTCAATCATGCAAAGGACGTATTTTATTGCTCCAGTTTTTCAGATCAGAAAATCAAGGCCCAGAGACGTTAATTTAGAAGTAACTGGTATTTAAAATCAGGCAGTCCGACTCCAAAGTCCACTCTCTAAACCATAAAATGACACTAGTATATCCGATCTTCATGTTAGCATTGCAATATAAATATATAAAAGTATACAGAAGTCACTGCAGTACTGATGTGTGCACTGAGGCCCAGAGTGGTTCAGAGATATGGTCACAGAACTTGTAAGGGCCCAAATTAGAATAGAGTCATCTCTTAACTTCCATCTCAAGCCTCCTCCTTGCTACACCATGATTCTTTCTTAGGTGCCTACAGACAAATGCTGTCCAGCGAGGAAATTTTGGCGATGATGGAAATATACTGTATTTTGTCGTCCAACATAGTAGTCTCAAGCCACATGTCACCACTGAAGATTTTAAATGTAGTTACTGTGGTTAAAGAACTGAGTTTAATTTAATTGTAACTAATTTCAATTTAAACAGCTAGTGACCATCATATTGGAAAGGCAGCTACAGCGACCATGAAAGGTCTATCAATTTTGGCCTTTACAATTACTTTTCAAACCAAATTCACTTCTAAAACTAGGCTCTGTTTCCACTATCATTTAACAGCTCATCAGTCTGTCACAAGCCCTCCTGAAATAAAATAACACACCAAGAGGTTTACATAATACAAGCTTGAGCTCTGTGATCTTATTGGGTATTTGCCTGGCAAACTAACTGCAGCAGGCTCTGCTATAAGCTGGAATATGTGACTCACAAAATGGAGCTAAGTCAATAAAAATATTTCCCAAAGAAAAACTGTTACACATTTCCCTTCACATTGAAGATGTAGTTTGCTACCAAAGTGCTGGAAAACATTTCAAGGTAAGGCAAACGTGAACTCCACTCGCCAATAACCAATCTCCCGGCTGACCGGAAACACTGCCACAAATTTGACATTTAAGACATTACCACCAGACGCCCTTCCCCAGGCTCCAACCACATAGGGCGTTCATTATTTCCTTTGTCCTACCACTATTTTCTTTTCATAGAACAGAAAACTGAGGCCAACACAAAAGTGAACAAACTTACCAAATCTATAGTGAATAGGCTTAATCTATAGTGAATCCAAGAATAAAATCCAAAATATTAACTTCTATTTCTAAAACTCAATTCCAAAACACTGCTAAAGAAAGTACAATTTTTGGATAGTTTCTCTACAGATATATATTCCACTGCTGCAAAATCTCTATAGTTCAGACAGCCAAGAGATGCTGAACCAATAAAAGATGTAATTGTTGTTACTGTTTAAAGCAGTTCTACAGAATGCTTTAATTAAGCATCTAAAAACCCCAAATGTTGCAGAAAACTTGCTTTCAACACCTTCCTAAAAATCATTGACCCGTGCCGTCCGCACTACTTGTTCTTTATGATTTTGATGTTAATAATGAGGTTTTGTGCCCTATGAAATAATTTGTAAAAGAACCTAGGCGGAAACAGATGCCTTTTGAAGCAATCAACAAAAAAAAAATTTGACAGATACAACCTTTAAGAAGGTACATGTTTTTGTCAAATTTGGAGAAAAAAGAAAATTAAAATGTATCCTAAACAGACACAACCAATAATGTGATAGGCAAAGAGAAGAAGAACTGCTCAGGCATATGAAAGAAATAGTTGGGGCATTTAGCTTAGGGAGGGCAGGAATTCCTACTTTTCCTCAGTGGAACGTTGGAACACTGCAAGAAACTATCACTTCATTTTACAAGTGCCACTAGGATAATCATCGCCTTCTGCACTTGATACAATCTTGGCTATTTAAAAATGACTCCCCATATGGTTACTATAGGAGGAAAATTACAAATTTCCAGTTTGTTTGTTTCCGTATCTTGGCCTGAAGAAAACTCCACTTGACATCTGCAAAATCACTGAATCCATCTTATGTCAGTGTGAGGAAAATACAGCATATACTTTAGTTACCTTTTATTTAGATGAAAAGTATTAAATATTTGTAATCAAAAGTTTGTGTAGCTGAGAACCATATGCTTATAATTAGAACACAGGAAGATATTAGATATTACCTTGAATAAAAAGTTCAAGACAATTATAGCACATCCCAGTCTTGTCTGTCTATCTATCTATCTATCTATCTATCTATCTATCTATCTATCTATCTATCTATCTATCTATCTATGTGAGACAGGATCTCACTTTGTTGCCCAGGCTGCAGTGCAGTGTCACAACCTTGGTTCACTGCAGCCTCAACCTCCTGGGCTCAAGTGATCCTTCCACTTTAGCCTCCTGAGCAGCTGGGACCACAGGCATGCACCACCATGCCTGGCTAATTTTCATATTTTTTTTGTAGGGATGGGATGTCACCATCTTGCCCAGGCTGGTCGAACTCCTGGGCTTAAGCAATCTGCCCACCTCAGCCTCCCAAAGTGCTGGCATTACAGGCCTAAGCCACCATGCCCAGCCTCCATTCTTTTTAGATCACTACACTGCACCTGACCTTGAGGTAGGGTTAGGCCTCTGTTCAATGTAACTTCAAACTAGCATAATTTCATATTATGAAATATATCCTTTCTCAATTTACACTGGTCAAAATGTGAATCAAAAGCAGAGGGTGAACCAACCTCAAATGCTAACCATAAACAGTTGGGTATCTTCTTGTTCGGTCTTAATTTTGGAGCATTTCACAAAATAACAAAATTTATACTCAACATGCTTTCATACTCTCAACTATGTGAAAAACTCTCCCTTTTCTCCATCATGAATTTTTTGAGACAGGGTCTCATTCTGTTGCCCAGGTTGGAGTGCAGTGGCATGATCACGGCTCTCCACAGCCTCAACCTCCCAGGCTCAAGCGATCCTCCCATCTCAGCCTCCCAAGTAGCTGGGACCACAGGCGTGTGCCATCACACCTGGCTAATTTTATTATTTTTTATAGAGACAGGGTTTCGCCATGTTGCCCAGGCTGGTCTCGAACTCCTGGGATCAACAGATCTGCCCACTTTGGCCACCCAAGGTGCTAAAATTACAGATGTGAGCCACTGTACCCTGCCTCATCATGGATTTCTTAATAGTTATACCATAAGCTACACGGGTCTTTCAAATTTACATTTGAAACATCTTTACATTTACAATGTTACAATGTTTTACATTTGCAATGTTAATGTGGAACATGAATTGCTAGTGTATCATTATTCTGAAAGAAAAATCAAATTATTCTAACATCTGAGATTTTTTTAAAATCTGAAGGTTCACGTGATGTTTTACCAGTTTTACTTTTTTTATACATAAGTATGGCAGATGCTCTTCACTGTTTTCCAATATCTACTCCCCCATCTTCTATGGTAATATTTTTAGCTGGCTACCCAGCTAAAGATTACACTTTCCAGAGTCTTTTGAAGCTAGGTGTGATCCTATGACCAAGTTCCGGCTACTGGGATGTGAAAAGTGACAGATGCAATGTCCACAGAATGGCCTTTAAAGAGAAGGGCCTGACCTCCCTTTTCTTCTTCCTATTAGCAGGGATGTGAAGGTGAGGGCAGGAACTGCAGCAGCTGTCTTAGATCATGAAATGGAAGCCAAGCGTTGAGTATGATAGAATAAGACGGAGCCTAGGTCTCTGACCCCTTTGGGGAGGAGTGTCCCTGTGCCAGCTTGAACTTCCACATCAGAGGGATGGAAACTTCTGGCATGCTGAATAACATTTTGGGGGGTTCTAATAGAGCAAACAAATCTATATCCTAGCTAATAGACTATAATGAAGTAATGAAGTTATCTGTTTTATTAATAATTACAAAAGCATCCATACAACACACTGTTCTTTCAAGCCACCTAGCAGTCACAGATGCTCCCTCTCTTCTTTTGGAAGTGCCTCCAGAGAGGATCAACAATTTATATTATTTTTACTGAATCCTAAAATGACAGAACTCTGGTGTGTCATCCACCTTACTCATCAGATCTGGCCCAACTGATTGTGACTACTTTACCCAGATCTAACCCACCAATAAAAGTGTGCCACAGCTGGGCACGGTGGCTCATGCTTATAATCCCAGCACTTTGGGAGGCCAAGACAGGAGGATCAGTTGAGCCCAGGAGTTCAACACCAGCCTGGGCAACACAGTGAGACCCCATCTCTACCAAAAATACAAAAATTAGCTGGGCGTGGTGGTGTGCCCCTGTAGTTCCAGCTACTTGGGAGGCTGAAGTGGGAGGATTGCTTGAGCTCAGGATTTGAGGCTGCAGAGAGCCGTGATTGCACCACTGCACTCCAGCCTGGGCAACAGAGCCAGACTCTGTCTCTAAAAAACGTGAAAAAATAAAAATAAAAAAAGGTGTGCCTGTGCCATCATTGGTACCGTTTTAAAATGAGCCACGAGTTCCCCTATTCCCTCTCCTGTACTGGCTGATGAAAACAGGTAGAAGAAATGGCATTCTCCATTCTCTCTCTCTCTCAGCAGGTCCCCTTATGGTTATGAGCACCAACACCCAACAAACCAAATCAATCATGCCTTTAAATGACACTGACTGCACCCCCTCCATCAGGAGGAGGGGAGAAACACAGCTGGAGCCAGAATTCTCGGGCTTAAAAATTGGCCTTGCCACTCCCTAGCCACGTGACCTCAGTTGTCACATCTGTGATACAATGAGGATTACATTAGTTGAGTCAGGTGAAACAGGACTTACACAGAGTAAGGACTCAGTAAATTTTTTTGCATGTATATATGTATCATGTACATGTGCATACAATGTGTATATATGTGTACAATGGTTGTTATATACACACCACATACTTGTACATGCATGTCTGCCTGCATGTTATATCTGCCCATTTACTATATAATAGGTATGTATGTACATGTATATATGTATTAGGTATATGTGTGTGTATATCCCTTCATTTCTTGACTGATATACACATTCTGATTTCTGTGAAAATCAAGTTGATTAACAAAAAGCATCCTTTTGTCCCAAATTCAAAACTCTCTCAAAGCTCATTCTCCTGCATTTGGAACATGTCTAATAATTAAGTGCATCTGCCACTTAAACATCCCCTAAGAGGCTCTGAAAGGCTCGGCCAGATTTTCAGCTGCTCTATCCAACCTCAGGAGGTATAGAGCAGGAAGGGCGCCTGAGGCAGCAGTCTCTGGGCCTGCCTCATGAGGTTAAACCTATAATTTTATTTTCTCAGAGACCAAGGGAGGTTGTCTGAGCCATCAAAAAAAGATGCCAACACAGAAATACACACACACTCTGCCAGTGAAAGACTGCCACCAAGGCAGAGATGGATAAAAGAGAAGCTCACAGCGGAAGCAGCTCTCTTCCTACACTGTCCCCAAGTTTTTGGAATTGGATATCTAAACAGAAAGAAAAAACCAACACAGAATTGTCATTGCTCACGTCTCCAAAGTAGGAGACTTCGGAGTCACCAACGGGGATACACAATGCAATTCAGGCTCAGATATAGCTACATAAATTGTTATCCCCTGCTTATCTTAAATTTGAAGTGTGTTGGAAACCCTAGTCATCTGCAAAATAGTCATATATAAAAAGACTCTCAGTGATTAAGGGCAGCCACAAAGCCCAGCACCTTCCTCCTGAGGCAGAGCTGCTACCAGGAACCCACTCCAAGCTCTTGGATGGAAACTAATGCAGCATGTCTGCCCTGCTTACGTTTGTTTGAAAAGAAGATGTATTAGTTTATTAATGTGTGTGCATGTGTGTGCGTATGTGTAAGGAGGGTCCATCTTAAAAAATAAGGCAGCAGGTTGGCTAAAATGGGACTTCCGTGACAGCAGAGGGGAAGATACAAATAGATTGAAACATCCAAGTCCACTGTTATAAATTCAAGTGAAAAGCCAGTAGGCACATCTGCCTTATAACTTCTGCTAGCTTAAGATGCCCCATATCACACCAAAGTACAATTCATCACTGTGCCCATGAATTATCAACAAACATGAGGCCAGGTCCAGTGGCTCATGCCAAGAATCCCAGCACTTTAGGAGGCTGAGGCAGGCAGACAGCTTGAGCCCAGGAGTTCGAGATCAGCCTGGGCAACATGGCAAAACCCCATCTCTTCAAGAAACAGCCAGGCGTGGTAGTACACAACTGTGGTTCCAGCTACTTGGGAGGCTGAGGTGGGGGAATCGCTTGAGTCCAGGAGGCCGAGGCTGCAATGAGGCGTAATCACTGCTACTGCACTCCAGCCTGGGCGACAGAATGAGATCCTGTCTCAAAAGAAACATTCCACTAAGGTTATTTCACTCTTAACCTGGCAAAAACTCATGTAAACTATTTTTTAAATATTCAAAATCTTAAATGATAGAAATCTCAAATATCTTTAGTGCGTTAGAGCAATAACCTTCTGTGAGTTCTCCAAACAATTTATGTGATCAAGTCATTTGCTGAAATGCCAGTTAAATGAGGAGTGAGTCACTGGACGTGAGCAAATTATGAACAGAGGTTTTTATAGCAATCAAACTGTAGATATTTTTAAATCAAGTGCAGCCTGCCATTTTAAGTACAAAGTTACCATGGGAACAATAACATATACCTTGTCTCCTTGACCCTAAAGATAATGTCTGTAGGTAATAAATTTATAGACATAATTAAATGAAGCATCATATCTGAGACTAAAATATGTGAGACCAGAATATGTCCGCATTCGAACAACGACTTAATCCATTTTCAGGCTCCTGTGATGGTGTTACCAGGCTTTTGAAGAAGGAAGTACCAAGTAATGACAGTGTCTCATTATGGCATTATAGTTACTGATATCATTTATGGTTTATTCTGTGACACAACTCATGGTTTTAATCAGTTTTATTGCCATTCACTTCCATTTTCCTAATTGCCTTAAACTATCAATGGTAACGTGCTATATTCAGAAAATGCCCTTTCAGAAAGGCCAGATTCTTCCCAACTGAATACGTTTCAGCAGGATGTTCACTTGCAAAAGTAGCGACAGTTAGATATAACTAAAATCTGAAAATTGTTAATACAGTCATTAAGACAGCCAGCTACTATGTAAAAGAAGAGAGAAATGCATGTTACATATTCAATGTGGTAGAAATGCAGACCAGTATTAGGACTATCCTGTCACCAGAAGAAAATGCATTTTGAACACTATAAAATTGCTATTGTTTTGCTTATAACCCTTATAATTTCTCTGCCCACCACACTGTGGGCTCTTCCTCAAGGATAAGGACTGTCTTATTTATCACTGTAGCCCCTGCACTTGCAATTGCACTTGGGCAATGAAAATGCACAATGAAAGTTGGGAAGCTGGCTAGGAAAGCAAGCTACGCCTCAAATAATGCCTTTGATGGTATCAACAAAAGCAGCAACACCACAGCAAATAACTACCTTGGCCATTAAGCTTGGGCTTCAGCTGTGGCAGTCTTCTTTTCCTGAGGCATCACTGTAGCTGACCATGACAATCACAAAAGAGTAGATCTTTTCTGTAGCATTTATAGAGACATTTCCTCATGGGAATGGAAGCACAGAAAACTCCCAATTACCTGGGAAAAATGATATACAGTTGGGCAAATTTTCCTTTCCTTCTCACTTATTGTGTTAGCCCATTCTCACACTGCTGTAAAGAAATACCCAAGATTGTGTAATTTATTTAAAAAAGAAGTTTAATTGGCTTATGGTTCTGCAGGCCGTACAGAAAGCATGATGCTGGCATCTGCTTGGCTTCTGGGGAGGCCTTGGGAAACTTACAATCATGGCAGAAGACAAAGGGGAAGCAGGCATGTCACACTGCCAGAGCAGGAGTCAGAGAGAGAGAGTGGAGAGGTGCCAAACACTTTCAAAAGATCAGAGCTCATGAGAACTCACTATCAGGAGGACAGTACCAAAGTAGATGTTGCTAAACCATTTATGACAAATCCACTCCCACAATCCTTCCACCAGGCAGCATCGCCAATGCTGGGGATTACATTTCCATATGAGATTTGGGCGGGGATACACATCCAAACTGTATCACTTACCTTCTTAACTCCCTTCATTTCCTTATTTGGAGAAATCACCTAACCACTCTTCAACTTTAGGGAAGGGTCAATTGAGGCCAAAGTTTTCATCAGAGATTTCGAATATTGTTATACCAGCACAACAGACATCACAAAGAGGGATTAGGCAAACAGTCTGGAGGTACGGTAGAAGGTAGGAAGAAGAGAGTTTCATGACTGGTCAATATGTAGCTCTATGACTTTAGTTTAATATTTCAAGAACACACACCTGCTTTCAAATATAAAGATACTACTATAATAAACAGGGTTCTGATTTCTTGCTGTTTCATATTAGGATGAACTCAATTCTGGGAAACCAAGGTATGCATTTCTACATTCTTAATTTCACCCTCAAAGACCAACATTTTTATTTTAAATAATGTTCATGAATGTTTAACAGTTTTACATAAATAATGAAAAAATGAGACTTTCAAACAACCTGTAGTATGTGAGATTATATTGAATTTTTCTCACAAAGATGTTAAAGATGCACCAACTGAAAATTTATAGTAAGACAGAGATCCAAATATATTTAGGAATAAGTAAACTGTATAAACATAAGCATCTGACATTGAATAATTATCTGGAAATGACATCTTTACTGACTTCAACTAAATATATGAGTGAAAACTTCCCTGCAAATATCTATTACAATCAATTGTATACACTTATATTTAGTTACTGAGAAGCATTTATTAAATATAAATTAAATGACAGACTGAACATAACCAGAGAATTTCTCCCATGTCATCCTTAACAATTACCCAAACAGGAATACCATAAGCCTGAAGAAAAGAGAACATACAGAGATCAATACTTACAGAGGAGAGAAACTGGGGGATGGGTCTCTGCTTCTCCAAAGGAGCTGTTGAAGGACAGCATCCTCTGGCTCTTAAGTATTTTTGAGAGAAACCCCAGGTCTAGGGACAGAGAAACCTAAAGCCAGAGTCCTTTGAAGACTGGTCAGAATGAGACTATAGTTACATTTGCAAAGTTTCAGAAGAAAAAGAGGCCAGGCCCAGATGCTCAAGCCTGTAATCCCAGCACTTTGGGAGGCCGAAGCAGGTGCACCACTTGAGTTCAGGAGTTCGAGACCAGCCCGGCCAACATGGAGAAACCCCATCTCTACCAAAAATACAAAACTAGCCAGGCATGGTGGCACACACCTATAATCCCAG
>NW_016802942.1:127541-131963 GCF_001698545.2 Rhinopithecus bieti | reverse complement strand
TTTTTTTTTAAAGACAGAGTCTCACTCTGTCGCCCAGGCTGGAGTGTCATGGCGCAATCTCAGCTCACTGCAACCTCTGCCTCCCAAGTTCAAGCAGCAATTCTCCTGCCTCAGCCTTCTGAGTAGCTGGGATTACAGGCATGTGCCACCGTGCCCAGTTAATTTTTGTATTCTTGGTAGAGACGGGGTTTCGCTGTGTTGGTCAGGCTGGTCTCAAACTCCTGACCTCGTGATCCGCCTGCCTCAGCCTCCCAAAGTGCTGAGCCACTGCGCCCGGCCTATACCCACTTTTAATACTATGGAGGTTAAGGGGTATTTCATGCAGAAATTTCTAGGGAAGGGGTAATACCTTTTAGGTCATCAGGTCATTGCTGTGTAAAGGGGAGGTAATGCCCAGGTGTTGCCATGGCAATGGTAAGCTGACATGGCACACTAGTGGGCATGTCTTACAGAAAGCTGCTTCCACCCTGGCCCTGTTTTACCTAGTCCTCAATTTGGTCCAGCGTCTGAGCCTGTCTCTGGAGTCGAGTCCTGCTTCCTACCTCACTTGAAAAGCTCAGTCTACCTTAGTGTTTCTTAACCTCAGCACTCTTGACATTTGAGGTCTGATAACTCTTTGTTAAGGAGAGGCTGTCCTGTGCACTATAGGATGGTTAGCAGCAACCCTGGCCTCCACCCACTAGATGCCAGGAGCATCTCTCCACTCTCCAAATCTGTAACAACCAACAAGATCTCCAGACATTGCCAACTGTCCCTTGAGGGGGACAGAATCTACCCTAGTTGAGAACCATGAGTCTGACAAACTCTTCTTGAGGCAAAAAGAACCTCGCTGTTGCTTCTTAAGGAATCTGAAGTCTCAATTTATCCCCAGTCCTTGACTTTCCAAACATTACCTGTAGGTACATGAGGGACAGACTGCCAGGCAGAAAGTCCAATGTCTTCTAGCCTCCAACCAGGTTGACCTTTCAAATCAACAGCCCACTGTATGTCACAGCTACTTCATGTATGAGTTTTTCTTTTTAACGATATGTCAGTTGTCATGTTGGGCTGAGGAAACTGCAATTCAATCACAGAGTAGAAATACAACCACTTTTACTCAAATCCCTAAATGCTAAAATACGATAAAAAATAAAAAGAAATTTCACTTTCACATCCAAACTTAGACTTCAATTTTAAACTCTAGAGTTCTACAATGAGAGACCACCCCCAAGACAGAAACATATGACAAAAGAAGTTAATTTTAAAAAGGGATTTTTATGCCTGAGGCCTTTCAGGATTACACAAACCTAAGTGTACCTGGCCGGGCGTGGTGGCTCACACCTGTAATCCCAGCACTTTGGGAGGCCAAGGCAGGCGGATCACCTGAGGTCAGGAATTCGAGACCAGCCTGGCTAACATGGTGAAACCCCATTTCTACTAAAAATACAAAAAATCAGGCTGGTGTGGTGGCGCACACCTGTAATCTTAGCTACTTGGGAGGCTGAGGCAGGAGAATAGCTTGAACCCAGGAGGCAGAGGTTGCAATAAGCTGAGATCGTGCCATTGCACTCCAGCTTGGGCAACAAGAGTGAAACTCTGTCTTGAAAAAATACCTAAGTGTACCTAAGTGTGCTGGCTTGTGGGGGATATCGATGCCCAGGGACAGCAGGTGACATGTGGAAAATGTCCGGCAGTCCAGTTTGGCTGTAGCCATCAGCAGCAGCCAGGGAATGGCAGCACCCTGTGAAAAATTGCATTTCCAAAGAGATGTTTTAGGAGAATCTACATTTGTGATTTCTGTTGCCCTTAAATAAATAAAAGTTTGAGGCCTTCTTGAGGAATAAGAATATTTCTGTGAAGTGATGGCTAACAGCCACACATATAATCTCATTTGACGGCTGAATAAACTGCTTTCCGGAATAAATCAAGCTCTTGCTACAGCCCAAGTGCTGGCCTCTTCTTTGCAGGGTTAGCAGCTATGTGAAATATGCCAGGAGAAGTTTTCCATTAAATGTCTTAGGGAAATTAGGTAATCTTGAATCGATCAAGGAAATTTCATTATCATGAATAATATCTCCAAACATGAAAGTAACGCTTGAACAGAAGAGTTCCAATTAAATCTTTCCTGGGTTACTTTAGCTGCATCACTCTAAGATAATAAAAACTCGCCTTTTTTCTTTCTCTTTCAACCAAGAATTTGCATCTTGAATGTAAACTTGGTCTCTGTGATGGTGCACATTGGGTCATATTTTTCTTATAGAAGAAATCTGTATTTTAACATATGGAGGATTTTTATTTTCTTATGATATGGTAAAGGTTGGTTTAAGTAAAAATACCTCATTTCGCTTCAGTTCACCCTCCAAGGCTCCTCCCAGGCATTTTACCTCCACTGAGTGGTATTGTGGGTCCTCCACCTATGTTTTATCCATAACGTTTTCCACATGGGATCATGGCAGGTGTTACCTTGTTGACTATCCTCACTGAAGACAGAATGCCTTGAGGGCAGAAACTGTTACACGTCATCACTAGCCAATACGGAGTACAACTGCTACACAGCAGACTCATCTGCACATAACCTTAATTCACCTGCATGGGACCAAATCACTCACCGGGTGTGAAAAATCATGACTTAATCATCCTTCTATTACAAGCTTAGCACTCAGTCTAATAAGTATTTGGTGAATGGATAAAATTGATCCTTTATTTTTTATTTTTATTTTTTGAGACTAGGTCTCACTGTCACCCACACTAGAGTGCAGTGGCGCAATCATGGCTCACTGCAGCCTTGATCTACTAGGCTCAAGCAATCCTCTCACCTCAGCCTCCTGAGTAACTGGGACTAAAGGCTGCATATCAGCAGCCAGGCTAATTGTTTAAATTAGTTTAATAGAAACAGGGCCTCACCATGTTTCCTCGGCTGGTCTCAAACTGCTTGGCTCAAGCGATCCTCCCACCTCAGCCTCTCAAAGTGCTGGGATTAGGAGTGAGCCACCATGCCCGACCACAACTACCTTCAATGGAAGGATATTCTAATATCTAATTCAAACTCTATTTCCTCCTTTCTTGTATTCTGCATAAATACCTAAACAACAGGATCCCATCTTCAGGACTCCTGTGGACTTTGATGAGGTCCCTTCTTAGCTAAATTGTGAACTCTATCACTGTTTGGAAGTTTTAACATTCAATATATGACTCCCAGGACTCATGGGCTCCCCGCTCTTGGAGAAAATATCAGGTAAGCAAAATTAATTTTGGCATGTTACCCACTAGCTTTGTCTTCCATTGGCAAACAGATTTTATTCTCGAATCAGTAGAACTGATTTGACTTCTCATTCTGCATCAATATGACAATGAAATCAATATCCTTCATGAAAATACTACTAGTTGGAAAATATAGCACAAGCAAGCAGCTAAAACTCAGCTTAGAAACTGAGTTTTCCCTCAGTGATGGTGGATTCTGTTCTCTTCCAGGAAAAGATGAAATTCTATTCAAAGGATGCATAAGCACATAATGCATCCTATACGTTTGCTACTCTGCAGGTTCTGGGACATAGTCACAGAGCTACCATATACAGCTCTTATGACCAGGCTGGTATGTGATAACTCAGAATCAGCTTCCCTTCACAGTTTCTATGCTAATCTGAACAAGTTTGTCCATCCAGCTGGACTTTCAGAAGTCACAGGTCTATGGAAGGGAACCACGGCATTGCATGAAATTAGATTTAACCCTAATTGTTTTACTTTATTTTTTAGAAACAGAGTGTCATTCTGTCACCCAGGCTGGAGTGCAGCGGCATGTTCATAGTTGACTGTAACCTCAAAGTCCTCAGCTCAAGCAATCCTCCCACCTGTTTCCCAAGTAGCTGGAACTATAGGCAGGTGCCACCATATCCGGCTTTTTTTTTTTTTTTCCTTCTTCTCTGTAGAGATGGAGTCTCGCTACGTTGCTCAAACTCCTGGCCCCAAGTGATCCTTCTGCCTTGGCCTCCCAAAGCACTGGGATTACCTTACATTTTACCTTTAAAAAATGCCACAAAAACTATGAGGGACCTTGAAATACAATTTTAAAGGTATGCAAAACATTATCTTGGGGTACAAAAGAAAATCTAAATGTTTGAAGAGATATACCATATACACAAATGAAAGACTTAACATAGTAAATACATTGACTGTCATGAAATTATTCTGGCCAGGCGCCGTGGCTCACGCCTGTAATCCCAGCACTTTGGGAGGCCGAGGCGGGCAGATCATGAGGTCAGGAAATTGAGACCATCCTGGCTAACACGGTGAAACCCCATCTCTACTAAAAATACAAAAAAGTTAGCCAGGCTTGGTGGCGGGCACTTGTAGTCCCAGCTACTCCAGAGGCTGAGGCAGGAGAATGGCGTGAATCCGGGAGGCGGAGCTTGCAGTTAGCCGAGATTGCGCCACTGCACTCCAGCC
>NW_016802942.1:116828-127277 GCF_001698545.2 Rhinopithecus bieti | reverse complement strand
AATACTGACGATTAGAAGAACATTTTCATGACTTTGGGGAAACAATTTTGAAACAAGGCAAAGATAAAAGCACGAGTCATAAAAAATTAAAGGAAAAGATTGATTAGGACTTTATTATAATAAAAAAGATTTAGTACAACAAAAGATGTATTCAACAAAGTTAAAAGATAAGCCATAGAGAGGAAGATGATATTGAAAACACATTTTAACTAAGGATTAGTATACAGAAGTCATAAAGAACTCCTACAAATCAAGACAAATACAAATAAGGATCTAAATGGAAGAGAAAACCCAAAGGGCCAATAACCTACACAAAATTTTCAACCTCTCTAGAGAAATTCAACATAAAAAAAAACAATGAAATATCACTTCATACCTATCAGACATTTGAAAAAATAAACAATGTGACAATATCAAATGCTGGTAAAAATACAGAGAAGCTAGAATGCTCATTCACTCCCGGTGGGAGTATAAATTGATACCACCACTTGAGAAGCAGTGGTAACACCCCACGATTTAAAGCTAGTTCCGTGTGGTGACAAAGCATTCATTTTGCTGACTGCATCATTTACTCTGGTTAAGAAGATAACAAAGTTCCTCACTGAAAGAATACAGGCAAAGTATTATTGTGTAAGTCCAAACAAACGAGAAGAAAAGTCAACTGGCAAACCACAATTTCCTATGTAGTTCCATTTTCAGGATGAAAACCAGAAATCATCCCAGGCCTTTGGGCCTTAGTCCACACCTCTACTCCATTTGGAATATCCACTAGCCAAAGATTCACTAACTACTGATAATTCAAATAATTCCTAAAATTTCACCTTCTACAGGAAACTAATTGGGAGGAGGCAGGCCTCAACATCTATTACATCCTTAAGCCCTGAAGTTAGCAAGCATTCACACTGATCAAATCCTGAATAGATATGCAACACCTACAGCTTTGTCTTCATTCACAACTCCTCAAAATGTACTTTCCATTTCGGAAGGGGATAATGGGGACACTTTATTTTTGTAATCTCTCCAGTTGTATACATGTTTTCATGTATCTATCTCATCTTTTATAAAGGATTTTCAAAGTCCTTCTCACAGCTGCTGTGTCAATGCTTTAGAGGGTAGGAACCAATGATATGTGTACTCCCTATTACGGTTTTACACATGAAGGCATTTAATAAATGCTTCTAAACCATAATGGTTTAGAAGCAGATCTCTTTTCCAGGTAGAAATCATCCTTCTGTTTCAAAATAATGTTATCAAATGTTGAGCAAGACACACCAGACATGAGAGTTCATACTGTATTATTCCATTTATATAAAGTGCAAAGCTCTGCTGACAGAAATTAGGGGTGATTAGACTTGATCGGGTATATCTGTAAAGCAGCTTGAGGAGGCTTCTAAGGGGCTGGTAATGTTCTGCTTATTAATTTAACTGCTGGTTACATTTATAAAAACTCATTAAGCTGTACACATGATTTGCCCACTTTTCGTGTATACATATTATACTTCAATAACAATTTTGATGATTTTATAATATTTGTGCCACTTACAAAACATCTAAAAATATTTGTGACATCATATCATAGAGCTCAAAACAGTTTTTAGTAAACTGGTACAATGGCTTTGCAAAACGGTAGTAATTCATAGGATGGAAATTAATCCCTTTAAGGTCCCAAATTCTTTTTAATTACCATGGAAACTGTCAGAATATGCCAAATGAGAAAACAAAAATGAAAATATAAAGTACTGCATCAAATCAAGTTATCTTAAGAGCTTGACTTACATTGCTAATTAAATCTCCATTCTTTGCCCATTATGTGAAGGAACAGATGCCTGAATTTAAGCGCCCATCTTAAAATGCACCATTTAAACATTCTTTTCAGGAAGACATTGTGAAACATTTCTAAATCTAAAACAGTGACCCAATGCACATACAATATAGCAGATTTTCTAGGCTCCTTCTGACCCTCGCTTCCAATGTTCTTGTTCTTTTTACGCTGGAACTATTTTGCAAGTATGGTCAGATGTCTCAGAAAACACTGACTTATGGTCTCCATTTGCAGGGAGGAGTCTAGGTTGTGGGGGCTGGGATGTAGGAATGACAGAGAGATCAATGGCTATAGAAAACAGATCTCTAAACAAGGGGGAAATCAGTCCTTTCTTTTCCAACTCCTGCATCTCTCAAACACATGAACAAACGTAATGAAGATATGACTAAGGATGGAATGTGCAGGAAGGAGGCCTTAAGGGCTTAATCTGGGTAGATTTGATTACAGCTAAGAAGATGAATTCTAAATTTGGAAAGGCCATCAAGGTAACTAAGGATGTCACTAGATCCTTCATGTCTTTCCACTTAATGAGGAGAACAAAAGATGATGAAAACTATCTTAGTAAGCAAAGGATCTTCACAGATTCAGTCCTTTCAGAGATAAAGATGCACTAATCATTAGAACAAGTTACCAAGGAAAGCCAGGCACACTATTTCCCCAGGAGGTTGGCCTCATTATCGAGATGGTTTAGACACCATTTTACACCAAGGAAGAATGACTTAGGTGGTCTGCAAAGCTCCCCATTATATCTCCAGATTCTCTGATGATGTAAGAAAAAGATAAAATAAGTAAATAAATAAAACTTCCTTCAACTAAAAAAAATCAAGCATTCCTTTTGGAAGGAAAAACCTTTTAAACGAGAAATCCTCCCATTCTGTAGATGTGCTCAACCAAGTTCTCAACAATGCTACTACTCAGATTTTATGATATTGTGAGAAACAAAAGGCTTTCAATCCCTCTTACCCTTTAAGTAGTGGTTCTTAATACGGTGCTCCCATCCTCCCTCCCTGGGTTATCTGGCAATGTCTGGAGACATTTTTGGTTGTTACAACTAGAGGACTGTTACAACATGTAGTATGTAGAGAACACAGATGCTGCAAAACACTCTACAATGCACAGGACAGCCCTCATACTCCCCCAACAAAGAATCATCCAGCCCAAAATGTCAATAGTGCTGAGGTTGAGAAACCCTGCTCTAAAAGTATACTTAAAAGTGGAGATAAAAGGACTTCTTTTATTTTATTTTATTTTGTTTTGTTTTCTTTTTTTAGTCTTCTTTCTACTTCTTTTATTTTAGTATCTATCTCCAGTTGGTCCAAAGAAGAAAATAGAATTTAACAGTCCTACAAAAACTAAACAAATAAATACCCAAGCAAATACTAAACTCAACTCAAGATCTATTCTAACTCAAGATTGTTTATAATAGATCTTGTTATACCAAGTTCAAATATACTGAATTATATACAGCCATTAAGAGTAAAATTCCAAAGATCAGGTTGAAATACTTTTGGCAGATTTTATTTTTTTCTAACCAAGTAAGCAATTCTTACTTTTAGACACTAAAATGCTACTTCTGATTACTAGAAAACATACTCTTTTTTCATTAAGTGGTCAACTTACCTATCAGATATAATTATTACATGTAAGTATCAAGCTATTAAAATAAATTTTAGAAATATTGATCAAGAAAAATAATAAGAATACCAATTACCTACATCACTAGAAATGAGCAAGGGAGGCCAGGCGTGGTGGCTCACACCTATAATCCCAGCACTTTGGGAGGCCGAGGTGGGCGGATCACGAGGTCAGGAGATCGAGACCATTCTGTCTAACACGGTGAAACCCCGTCTCTACTAAAAATACAAAAAAATAGCCAGGTATGGTGGTGGGCATCTGTAGTCCCAGCTACTTGGGAGACTGAGGCAGGAGAATGGTGTGAACCAGGGAGGTGGAGCTTGCAGTGAGCCAAGATTACGCCATTGCACTCCAGCCTGGGCGACAGAGCGAGATTCCATCTCAAAAAAAACAAAAACAAAAACAAACAAAAAGAAATGAACAAGGGAACATGACTACAGATCCTATAGATAACAGGATTAAACAGATAATACAAAATATTATGAACAACTTTATGCCAACAAATAACTTAGATAAAATGGACAAAGCCCTTGAAAACCACAATTTACCAAAATTGCAACAAAGAGAAAGTCTGACTATTCCTCCACTAAAGAAATACACTTCATAACTTAAACATTTCTACAAAGAAAACTCCAGACCCAACTGCCTTCACTGGTAAATTCTTGCAAATACTTAAGAAAAAAAAAATGGCTGGGCACAGTGGCTCACACCTGTAATCCCACCACTTTGGGAGGCTGAGGCAGGCAGATCACCTGAGGTCAGTAGCTCAAGACTAGCCTGGCCAACATGGTGAAATCTGTCTCTACTAAAAATACAAAAAATTAGCCAGGCATGGTGCGTACCTGTAATCCCAGTTACTTTGGAGGCTGAGACAGGAGAATCGCTTGAACCCAGGAGGCCGAGGTTGCAGTGAGCTGAGATCACACCATTGCACTTCAGCCTGGGTGACAGAACTAGACTCTGTCTCATAAAAACAAAAACAAAACAACAACAACAAATCCCACTTTTAAAATTAATAATCCGGCCAGGCGCGGTGGCTCACGCCTGTAATCCCAGCACTTTGGGAGGCCAAGGCGGGCGGGTCACAAGGTCAGGAGATGGAGACCATCCTGGTGAACACGGTGAAACCCCGTCTCTACTAAAAATACAAAAAATTAGCCAGGTGTGGTGGTGGGTGCCTGTAGTCCCAGCTACTCGGGAGACTGAGGCAGGAGAATAGCGTGAACCCGGAAGGTGGAGCTTGCAGTGAGCCGAGATCACGTCACTGCACTCCAGCCTGGGTGACACAGCGAGATTCCATCTCAAAAAAAAAAAGTAAAAAAAATTAGTAATCGAGTAAATAGACATGGAAGTTGGTTCTGTTCCAATCCTCAACCCCTCTGGAGTCACACCAAAGATCAACCCAATATCATTCCATCCCAGAAAACCAATACTTCCCTTCCTTCTCTCTTTCAAGAGAGATTAGACAATGGACTAGATTTAAAACATTTTTGTAAGATTCATTTATATGTATCCATTTGTAATCAACTAAAATTCATTACTCCCATCTGGCTTTCAGTTCCCTGACCAAATCTTATTTCCTACTCTGTCCCATACCTACTCTCTGCTATGGCCAGGCCAGTTTCTTCAGAATTCCCCCAATAAACCTTGCTCACTCATACCTTTCATGGGTTATCCTAATCCCTTCCACCCTTCTCAACACTCCTCAAATCTAAGTCTCCACTGGAAACTTCACATAAGCCACAAGGTTTTACCTTTATCAGAACTCCTTCCAAACTTTTACCTGGAATTTTACAGTTAGACACAAATGATTCTCTCAGTGGGTTTCTTTTTTTTTTTTTTTTGAGACGGAGTCTCGCTCTGTCGCCCAGGCTGGAGTGCAGTAGCCGGATCTCAGCTCACTGCAAGCTCCGCCTCCCGGGTTTACGCCATTCTCCTGCCTCAACCTCCCGAGTAGCTGGGACTACAGGTGCCCGCCACCTCGCCCGGCTAGTTTTTTGTATTTTTTAGTAGAGACGGGGTTTCACCGTGTTAGCCAGGATGGTCTCGATCTCCTGACCTCGTGATCCACCCAGGCTTGAGCCACCGCGCCCGGCCCAGTGGGTTTCTTTTATCCCCTTGGGGAGACTGTCATTTCCCTCTAGCTGCCATATGTCTGCTTAAAATCCCTTCCTGATTCTCTGTGACCAACAGGGTAATGACCAAGTTATTTCCTGGTACTTTACAATCCGGTCTCAGCTCTCCCCACTCCCCTACATTGAGGCCATTCCCAACTCAGCATACCCACACAGCAGCCTCTGCCATGGCTCCTGCTTTTACACATTTGTATCCAGGGCCTGGAACATCCTCTCCCACACACCTGGACACCCTGACCCCCATCTTCCTGCTCATCCTTGAAGACTCTCAGATCTAAAGTAACTGCCTCCCTAGGGAATCCCTCTTTGAAATACCACCTTCCACCTTTTTTCCTCAGACAGATATTCTTTTCCCTACAGGATCTTGTACTTTTATTATAGCTGTTTATCCGCCTTTCAGAAATGACTGTGGTTATTTGAGAACAGAGTCTTATTTTTCGCTTCAAAACTTACCACAGTACTTGGCTCATCTGAACAGGACTCTGAATGCTTGCTGAGTGAGCAGCTGTCCAATATTCCCCTGAGAGCCCCATGGTGATGGGCATGTGACAGGAATTCAAAGGCTTAGAGACTGGCACATGCTAGTTGCATGACATTGTGGTAGGTACTCGTTTAACCCTAATATACATGGTGAGGATGGAAACACAAAGCTGCCATTGCCTTTTAATCATCAGGGCAATAATGAGTTTCACTGAAACAAAGCCTTCCACCCCAATCTTTCCAGAACTTCAAAAACCTGACCAGAAGGAAGTACTTTTCACCAGAGAAAGAAAAGTATTTTATAGCATCAGAAGAAAAAAAGCTCAAAGCTCAAGGCAAAAAAAAGCTAATGAAAGAACATCCAAACTGCTCTTTCAATTGTTTTGTGTCTGTGTATGCCTGGCAGCAATCAAATTACTTATAAGGCAACTTCAAGCTCTGAAATTGTTATTCTGTGATAAAAGTATTAATATTATTAAAGAACAATAATTTATGTAATTTACCCTATTTTAATTTAGCATAGTTTACCAGAGTTTGCAGTACATAAATGTTAATTTAAATACCTTGAAATCTATCATTTTAATGTTGATAGACCTTAATAAAATGCATATGAATCCTCATTTTTTAAACATTTGTGGAACACCTACAATATGCCGATCATTCCAATGAACACCGGGGTATAACAATGAATAAAACGATTTCTGCTCTTGACAAATTTGGTATTTTGAACAGAAAGAGGCATATTAAAAACACTAACATGCCAGCCATCATGTTAAAATTATTAAATGGATGATGATGGCTCAGAATATACCAGATGCTCTCTTACCAACGTTTACCTAAAGGACCCCACCCATCTACCCCATATCCTCCATTCTTTTTCTAAACCATAGTGATCACTGTCCAGAACTTAGGTTCTAGGCTCTTTTCCAATATATCTATGTACTGCTTCTCCCACCAGTAGTGTACTTAAGAAGTCAGTGGTGTTTGTTCCCAAACCTGTTCACGCCAGCTGTACTTGTTACTAGAATTATGAAACCTAATTCGATATTACATAAACTAATAAAATATGAGTGCCAAAAGAGAGAGTTTTTCCTTTCTTTGAAAACCAGGTTGATTACTTTGGAGAGTCTTAACAAAAATGAGTCACTTGAGAAAACAGTTGCAAAAGTAAGTACAGGCAAATTTAGAGGTTTAAGGGGAGTGGGGTAGGTAATATAAAGGGATTCTGCCCACAGACTGGTTCCCAATGCCTTTAAGTTTGCATTCTACTTTAATGTAAGAATCTGAAGCTGAAAATCAGAAGCCAATGAATTTTGGCTGTGATTTACGTAAGAAAGACTTCTAGGAACTCCAATCAGGTCCTTGCACTCAAAACAAAGGGCTTGACTCTACAATAAAATATCAGCAAATTAATGTTTACAGTTAAACAAAATGTTTAGGACACATATGTGGCACTTTTTATGATTCATCCCTTTGGCATTTTCAATAAACCATTCAGTTGCTTGGTCCTGGATGTAGCAGATAAGGGTGTTTTCTAAGAAGCCCTTGGAGAAGACAAGTGGTTTGGTCAACAGCTTTTGGTAGAACAAAAACATAATAAAGAATTAATGATTTCTTGTTTGTCACAAACGGTACTCCGTGGTATTCGACTATGAGGTTTACTTAAAATGTCGGTTTGTGTCCCGATATTAAAAGGCAGCTCTCTCCAAGATCCAAGGGTGGGCTCCTTACTAAATCTTTAGACTCAGAGGAAGGGAAGCTAGCATATTCTGGGATTACTTCCTGCCCAGTTATTCATCAGGATTCCATTCCTTTGTGTCTCCCACTGCATCTGAATTCCTGAGCAAGCTTCCAGAACCAAGCATTGCATGTTTGNCAATAATGAGTTTCACTGAAACAAAGCCTTCCACCCCAATCTTTCCAGAACTTCAAAAACCTGACCAGAAGGAAGTACTTTTCACCAGAGAAAGAAAAGTATTTTATAGCATCAGAAGAAAAAAAGCTCAAAGCTCAAGGCAAAAAAAAGCTAATGAAAGAACATCCAAACTGCTCTTTCAATTGTTTTTGTGTCTGTGTATGCCTGGCAGCAATCAAATTACTTATAAGGCAACTTCAAGCTCTGAAATTGTTATTCTGTGATAAAAGTATTAATATTATTAAGAACAATAATTTATGTAATTTACCCTATTTTAATTTAGCATAGTTTACCAGAGTTTGCAGTACATAAATGTTAATTTAAATACCTTGAAATCTATCATTTTAATGTTGATAGACCTTAATAAAATGCATATGAATCCTCATTTTTTAAACATTTGTGGAACACCTACAATATGCCGATCATTCCAATGAACACCGGGGTATAACAATGAATAAAACGATTTCTGCTCTTGACAAATTTGGTATTTTGAACAGAAAGAGGCATATTAAAACACTAACATGCCAGCCATCATGTTAAAATTATTAAATGGATGATGATGGCTCAGAATATACCAGATGCTCTCTTACCAACGTTTACCTAAAGGACCCCACCCATCTACCCCATATCCTCCATTCTTTTCTAAACCATAGTGATCACTGTCCAGAACTTAGGTTCTAGGCTCTTTTCCAATATATCTATGTACTGCTTCTCCCACCAGTAGTGTACTTAAGAAGTCAGTGGTGTTTGTTCCCAAACCTGTTCACGCCAGCTGTACTTGTTACTAGAATTATGAAACCTAATTCGATATTACATAAACTAATAAAATATGAGTGCCAAAAGAGAGAGTTTTCCTTTCTTTGAAAACCAGGTTGATTACTTTGGAGAGTCTTAACAAAATGAGTCACTTGAGAAAACAGTTGCAAAAGTAAGTACAGGCAAATTTAGAGGTTTAAGGGGAGTGGGGTAGGTAATATAAAGGGATTCTGCCCACAGACTGGTTCCCAATGCCTTTAAGTTTGCATTCTACTTTAATGTAAGAATCTGAAGCTGAAAATCAGAAGCCAATGAATTTTGGCTGTGATTTACGTAAGAAAGACTTCTAGGAACTCCAATCAGGTCCTTGCACTCAAAACAAAGGGCTTGACTCTACAATAAAATATCAGCAAATTAATGTTTACAGTTAAACAAAATGTTTAGGACACATATGTGGCACTTTTATGATTCATCCCTTTGGCATTTTCAATAAACCATTCAGTTGCTTGGTCCTGGATGTAGCAGATAAGGGTGTTTTCTAAGAAGCCCTTGGAGAAGACAAGTGGTTTGGTCAACAGCTTTTGGTAGAACAAAACATAATAAAGAATTAATGATTTCTTGTTTGTCACAAACGGTACTCCGTGGTATTCGACTATGAGGTTTACTTAAAATGTCGGTTTGTGTCCCGATATTAAAAGGCAGCTCTCTCCAAGATCCAAGGGTGGGCTCCTTACTAAATCTTTAGACTCAGAGGAAGGGAAGCTAGCATATTCTGGGATTACTTCCTGCCCAGTTATTCATCAGGATTCCATTCCTTTGTGTCTCCCACTGCATCTGAATTCCTGAGCAAGCTTCCAGAACCAAGCATTGCATGTTTGGGTCTTCAGCGTGCTTCTTTCTGAGTGCAGCCTCTGAGAGTGGCTGGAGCCTGGATGTCGGGGAAGAAAGGTATTCAAGGAGAAGAGGTCAGGAGAAGCTAAAGCTGGAAGTGTTAAAGAGGGAGAACATTATAGCTTCCTCCACCAGTTCCCTTAGAGAAGAGTCAATCATGGTGGAAGCATGCACATCGAAGATGCCAGCATTTAACCCAACTACAGATGACACTTCTGATGCTGGCTTCATGCATTCAAGTAGTGTTTAGACCATCAGGGAGCTGTTTTCTCATGTTTTTCAAGCATAACATTACTCTCTCATTTCTGTTTTCTAAATTACATACTGGTTGACCTGTAAAGACCCAAAGAAATAATTTCATCAAATTCTTTTATTTTATAGTAAACTAAAATTAAGAAGAGAAAATGATTTACCCAAGATCACACAGCAAGCTAGTGGGCAAGCTGGGGCAGGCACCAGGGCTTCTCTGCTGAACAGCCTTCTTTGCTTCCTGGCCCCAGGAACCAGGAGCATGAGCACCCCCCGGGATCTTGTTAGAAATGCAGAAACTCCCGAGTAGCTGGGACTACAGGCGCCCGCCATCTCGCCCGGCTAATTTTTTGTATTTTTTTAGTAGAGACGGGGTTTCACCATGTTAGCCAGGATGGTCTCGATCTCCTGACCTCGTGATCCGCCCGTCTCGGCCTCCCAAAGTGCTGGGATTACAGGCTTGAGCCACCGCGCCCGGCCTGTAGTCCCAGCTACTCGGGAGGCTGAGGCGAGAGAATGGCGAATGGCGTAAACCCGGGAGGCGGAGCTTGCAGTGAGCTGAGATC
>NW_016802942.1:108048-116170 GCF_001698545.2 Rhinopithecus bieti | reverse complement strand
AAAAAAAAAAAAAAAAAAAAAAAAGGAAAGCTTAGTCGGGCACGGTGACACATGCCTGTAGTCCCAGCTACTTGGGAGGCTGAGGTGGGACAACTGCTTGAGCCCAGGAGTTCCAAGCCACAGTGAGTTATCACATCAGGCCACTGCAGTACAGCATGGACAGAGTGAGACCCTGTCTCCAAAAGATAAATAAATAAAAATAAAATTATAGGCAAAGAAACAAAATCAGCATTTCTCTCTGGATACATAAGCCATATTAAAGCAGGATGGATATTTCACAAATGCCTTATAAGAGGTTATTACATGGAATTCACTTAGTTGCTATGTCTTCAGGCCTATGAACAAGGTAACAGAATCAAAATTCTGTTGGGCAATGCAAGTTCCTATCAGATAAAACCGGAGTTAACACTGAAGGGTGTGTGTGTGTGTGTCCATGTGTTGTGTGTGTGCACACTCACTCACCTTCACAATATGTGCAGCCAAACATGGAACCCTTCAGCCAGAGAAATAATTAGTTTCAACACACTCATTTAGGTAGCGTACTGCATACACAATACAGCAACATCTCATTGTGCAAAACAACCAAAGTTACTGAACAGTCAAATACACCTCAAACATCAATTGGCTCATTCCATTTACCTGAACCCTCCAGAAGACGCAAATCCATAGAGACAGAAAGGTTAGTGGTTGCCAGGGGCTGGGGGGAGAAGAGAATAAGGAGTGACTGCTAAATGGGTACAAGATTTCTTTTTGGGGTTGATGACAATGTTCTAACATTACATAGTAGCGATGGCTACACAAATCTGAATATACTAAAGACCACCGACTTGTATACTTAAACGTGTGAATTGTATGATATGTGAATTATATCTTAATGCTATAAAAAAAACTGGCTTAACAATTAAAACCCATGTTTTCTTTCAAGATGTAATGAAAAGTGAAATTATACATACCACCACTACTCATTATTTTATTTTTAGTTTAAAGATTGTAAATATCTTAAAATTTGAGTGTGAAGGGACTTTTATTCCTACAAACCTCATTTATTTTACCAGTAATTAACTGATCCAGGTTAAGGAACTAATTGTATTAAGAACCAAAGTCCCGACTTAATGGGCCAATGGTCAGAATTTTCCCAACGTTAAATCATTTCAATTAAAACATTCAAAAGAGGATGTACGGTAATTAAATACATCTGGAAAAATAAAACCAGTTCATGGCCCTGTGGTGTATTTACTAACAGTCTACCAAAGGAAATCAGTATGTTTCCTTTTTTACGTGAAGGGAACTTTCTTTTTAATGTAAAAACTAAAACCAAAACCAAGGATACTGCCAGAACCAGTGAAGTATGCACAAATTAACATAAATTGGCAATTGAAGTGTGGAGCTAACAATTGTCCAAAACACAAAGTACTTCCTTAAGAACAGGTCTCTGACTCCGGCCTTTGCTTCATGAGAACTGCACCCAACTTCCACACCTATCTAAAAATGAAGCCCACCCTACCCCTAAATCAGTCCAAAGTATTGTGAAAGTTATTGTGAAGAAGGTCCCCGTGTGATAATTCCACACTCAAATTCTACGTACAAATCCAAACGCCTAGCGTTAAATTAAAATAAATAACGATTTCAGAAAATGTAGTTGATGCTTTCCTCAATACCACACGTGTTCGTAACTGTAACATCTTTGGTGGCAATTATCACCAAAGTGATCACAGGCTGAGTAGCAGTCATCCTCTGAGCCTCATTTTGTGTATGAGTCTCATTTAAAACGGAGGTTGAATGGTGTGACTGCTCACATGGGGGACACTAAGAGAAGTAGAAACCGGAGTTACAGGCCACTCAATTCTGCCCTTTCTAGAAGAATCTTAGGCTAGTTCTTGCCTAACTTTTTAGAAAGAAATTTTCCTGTTGGATTTGGTGGGCCTTACCTCCTTTCATATTTTGATCACCTAGTAAATTTTTTAAAAATGTAAACGAGCTTCCTTTGAAATGCAAAAAAGTGCCCCCTTACTCCTCACCAAAATTTTAATCAGTACAAAATTATCCCCCCCCCACACACAAATTAATAGCAGAGATAATGTGAAAGAGGGGATAAATGATTAGGGGAGGGGAGGCGCGGGCAAGCAATTTCCAAGCCCTCACCATTAACCCACAATGGTTAAACCCACTGACGTCCTCGTTAGGAATGCTCTTCACAGTGTTTATGGCTTGTGGCTGGAGTCTGTCACTAGAGAAAGATAACGGAGCAGGAAGAGAAAAACCCTTTCCCAAGCACAGCTGTCACACGTTTCCAGGAGTTCTGCGGAATGAGGTTGATTTCCACAGCACTCTTTACGAGTTTTCCTCCCAATACAGAGTCCCCACTTAACGACATGTTGCTGACGGCAGCATTTCAGGGTGTTAGGAAACGACAAAAAGAATCCTACAGCCGCCTTATACCAGCCTTGGGCCGGGTTGGAGATTCCAGATTTTCACCCGCCGGAGCGGAGCCTTTTGCCGTTGCTAGTTGTTCCCCGGTTGCATTGGAACTCGCTCAGCATACCGTCTCCACCTGCGCCCGGGCCGCATTTTGATAGTTGGAACAAGGGACAAAGAGGAGAGACTCAGCCTCCGTCCCATCCTGTCCCTCTCTTGAAACCACTTTCCTGGTTTCAAGGGTCAAGGTTTCGAAATGAGCTCCCGGAAGACCCCAGGCTTGGGGAACCGGGTGTTTGTTTCGCGCGGGCTTAATTAAGAGAACAGAACCACGGCGGGGCGGGGCGGGGCGCGGCAGGACTGGACTGGGAGCTCGGGCAACAGGGAGAGCGTCCCGGGAAACAGGGAAGAAGCTACTCTCTACTAGCCCCTTAAAATAAAGCACGAGCCTGGGACGCGCCGTCTGTTCTCTCTGCAACTCCTCCCGGAGACCCAGCTCTTAGGCTCCCGCGAGCTGCACTTGCGGGGTGCAGCCTGGGCGCAGCCGGAGCGGGGAACCACCCTAGGATACAACAGGGAGGCGCACCTGGGCGTTCCGGACCCCTGCGCCGCGCCCCTCCCACCTCCAGCGTCCCGGCTTCGTCGCGGAGGTGGCCGAGGAGGCGCCACCTGAGCGGGGGAGGGGCGGGACCCTCGGAAGGGCGCGCCCTCCCGGGGCGGGGGCGCGAGACCGTGGCCGTGGCGCGGAGCCAGCGCGCTCGCTTACCCATGGCTGGAGACAGGAGGAAGGGGTGCGGGCTGTGGGCGTTCGGGCTCCCCGGGGACGGGCAGAGCCGGTGGCACAAGTTTGCAGGTCTGGCGGGCACGTGCGCTGACCGGGCTCCTGCGGGCTGCGCTGCGCGGGGCTGGCCGCTGGCTCCTAGCTGCTGCCCGGGGTGGGAGCGCGGCGCGGCTCCGCCTGCACTGGGGGCCGGCCTCGCGGAGAGGGGCCCTGACGTCAGCGCCGGGGGCTTTGTGCGCCCGGAGCTGGAGCCCGATTGGGGGCAGCGGGCGCGCGGAGTCTGCAGGCAAAGCCCGCAGCTTCCTCTGGGACCCCCGGGCGAGCGCTGAGGGGCGCGGGAACCGGAAAAGCCAGCCGGGGGGGGATGGGTAGAGAGGGGAGTGGGCTTCTAGGATCGCGGAGGCAGCCATCCGCGTCCCAGATGAAAACTATTATGGCCGGGGAAGGTTGTGGGGGGCGGGGGGCTTTGAGGTCTTAGCCACACCCATTGTATAGATAAAGAAACTGAGGCCCGGGACACTGGACCAAGGACACTGGGTACTTAACAGCGTTGCCTCAATCCCCAGTCTCAGTTCCTTTTGTTCAGATACGAATCGTTACTTAATTCAGTGGGTCTCAACCCTGGCTGCAGAGGAGAAATCAGCTGGGGAGCTTCTGGAAACCGGATTTCATCATGGCCTCTGCGGGTGGGACCCAGGTATCCGTTCTTTGAAAGCTTCCCAGGTGATTCCAATGTACATCCAAGGTTGCGAAACATTGACATAAGTAACTTGTAGGTGGCTAATGACAGACACAGGTAGCACCCTCCAATCTAGAGTGGTGCCAGATTTGCTGGTGTCCGTTATCATCTCTCTTGATCCCTGAAAGGCCACCCCTGGAAGGCTCTTGGAGACTTTGCAGACTCGCTGCGGTCAACCATTTCTCCCACTGCTCAGGTCTCGCGCTTGAGCCTTTAAGTGAATTAAATGGTTTAACAGTGTCCAGGGCTTAAATTACTTCTGTCTCCTTAGAGAAGAATTTTCCTGTCTTCAAAGGTATCAGAAGTCATGAGACCCTTGCAGTTTTTGTAGGACTAACGCTTTCTGTGACATTTCTGAGCCTGATATTCCTCCCTGATATTTTTTGTTGTGTTATTTTATCGTTCTGAAAATACATCATGTTATTTGAACAGAGGGTTACATAAACAGTGACAATAGATAGTACACTTAAGGGACATTTAAGTCAAAAGAGAGGCTTTAGGACTGAGAAAGGGTGGAGGAGGCAAACATTTCATCTTTTGAAATTTATTGGATTAGGAAAGATTTTATCAAGGCAGAGCTCTAGAAAGCCTAATAATATTTTACATGAAAGGACAGAGATTTGTGCTAGGAGGATCAGTGGCTCATTTTCACAATCCCACAGGAATAGTCATTTCTAACCAATCTTCATGCAGTAATAAAACAGCAGGGAGCTCATAGGTGTAACTTGTTGTCCTGTTAAGAGAAAGTAATCCATTTGCGCCATTCCTGAGTGCAAGTGTATATAGGAATCCAACAATAACTGAGGCTGCCTGTAAGGGAGAGAAAGACAAAGGTGGACCGGGTGAGAGCAATGAGGAATTCATGCTAAGTCCTAGTTGAGGGAAGGGTGAGTTTGGTCGGTTCCTACGTCTTGAGGGGTTCCTAGGAGACCCTGAAAACAACAGAAGGGAACTCGGGCATGACCATCTGAAATAGTACTTTGGCAAGACATGACCTTAATGAGCCTCTCTGGAAAGAAGAACTGTAAGGTTTTGTGTACTGAGATGAAAGTAAACTCTGGTCTACTTTCTGTCATTCCCTAGAAGTCTTAGGTCTCCCCCCACCCCCCAAAGAAAAGAAAGAACAGCTGTCTAAATATTGGAGTAGCCACAATGGATGCTGTGATAAAAAACTGAGTTCTAACAATTGTGTATACAATGTCAGGGGAAAGCCACATTTTAATAGAAAATTTTCCTCACTTTGTAAGTGTCATGGATTTTGTAATTTGTCAACAAGCAATTGTCCCTAAAACCCGTATGAAAAAAATAGCATTTGGGAAATTAGCGAAGGCTACTATAGAAAATGCAGATGATGGCTAGTAAGTACATTTCATTTCACTATCATTCAAAGAAATGCTATCCTAAAATAATAAACCATTTTTCTCAAGAAACTGAAATCTTTAAAAATTAAAGCAAGACTACACTGCAGGTGGGTGAGTCAGTTGGTCGAGCTTTTCTGGAAAGCCATTTGGCTGTACTACCAAGAGAATTAAAAATATTCACAGCCTCTGACCTAATAATCCCTCTTCTGGGACTCTCTCCTAAGTAAATAACAACTGTTTTGGTCAAAATTAACGTGAAAGGAGGTTTATTGTAGAGTGAGATGTAATAGCAAAAAACCAACAAAACAAAACCAAAAAAAAAAGCAACAGTTGCTCAACAGAAGGGAATTAGTTATATAAATGATTGTCGACCTAGTTCAGGGGTTCTTGACTGGGAGCAATTTCGCCCCCCAGGAGACATTTAGCAGTGTCTGGAGAGAGTTTTGGTTGTCACAACTGGGGATAGGATGGGGGGCTTACTGGCATCCAGTGGGTAGGGGTCAGGGATGCAGCTCAAAGTCCTACAGTGCAGAGGACAGCTCCCCTCCCCACAACAAAGAATGATCTGGCCCCAGATGTCAATAGTGCCGAGGTTGAGAAACCCTGATCTGTGTGATCGGATATCATGTAGCCTTGTTTGCAAAGAATTATGTGGAAAAATGCTCAGAGATGTTTTAAAAGCCAAATAAAAAGCTAAAAAAGCTGAATATACAACATAATCCTAGTCGTGTTAGTGTATACATGTGTGTGTTTGTGTGTGTGTGTGTGTGTGTATTGAAAAACACAAAGAAAATACACTGTGGTAGAGACTATTACTTTTTCGACATTTTTTTCTATCTGGCCACACAGCCAGATTCCATTTGTCCCTAACTCCTTAACAGTTAAATGGGGCTACCTGATTGAGTTGTAGCCAAAAAGGTCAGAGGTGATCCACCACTTCCGAGCTTATCCCTAAAACCTTAAACATATCGCTTCTACATGCTTTCCTCTTCTCCCAGCAGGAATGAGATGTTGTTCCCTAAGCTGCTTTTGGAAGCCATGGGTCGAAGTTGAAATTGTCTTATCAGCCTAGGTCACTGAATGACTGCCTTCGTCCTCCTCCACACACTGACAATTTGTAACTGACTTGGACATGTTTGTGACCCAGAAATAAACTGCTGTTATGTTTAAGCCATTATGTATTTGGGGACTTATTTGTTATAACAGCAACCCAACCCTAATATATCCATATATTCACTTCTACCAAAATATTAACAGGGTTTGTCTCTGGGATGTGAGATTAATAGAATTGTTAGTTTTATTTTTATATCTTGTTGTGTTTTCCCGGACTTCTATAATGAGCAAGAATTACTTTTATGAGGAAAACACAGGCATACCTTACTCTACAGTAGATATAATCTTCTAATAATTTGATTTTAAACAATAAAATCATATTTCCAACTGATTTTTAAAATTTAACTGAGGGGCCAGATGCAGTGGCTCATGCCTGTAATCCCAACACTTTGAGAGGCTGAGGCGGGACGATCACTTGAGCCCAAGAGTTCAAGAACAGCCTGGGCAACATAGATTGAGACCCTGTCTCTCCAAAAACAAAAAAGTTAGCCAGGCATGGTGGTGCACCCCTGTAGTCCTAGCTACTTGGGAGGCTGTGGTGAGAGGAACGCTTGAGCCCGGGAGGCAGAGGCTGCAGTGAGTTATGACGGTGTCATTGTACTTGAGCCTGGGCAACAGAGCGAGACCCTGTCTCTAAAAAACAAAACAAAACAAAATTTGAGGTTTAGCAGACCTTCAATACCTCATCTAAGAGTACAAAATAATTATAAACCATAAGGATACATTTTGTCTGTTCCAATCTTTTTTTTTTTTTCAAGACGGAGTCTCGCACTGTTGCCCAGGCTGGAGTGCAATGGCATGGTCTCAGCTCACTGCAACCTCCACCTCCTGGGTTCACGTGATTCTCCTGCCTCAGCCTCCCAAGTAGCTGGGATTACAGGTGCACACCACCACAGCCTGGCTAATTTTTTGTATTTTTAGTGGAGACGGGGTTTCATTACGTTGGCCAGACTGGTCTCGAACTCCTGACCTCATGATCCGCCCTCCTCGGCCTCCCAAAGTCCTGGGATTACAGGTGTGAACCACTGTGCCCAGCCTGTTCCAATCTTTTTTATCCAGCTTTGTTGAAGTATAATTGATAAATTAAAATTGTATATATTTACCATGTATAATGAGATGTTTTGATATGTGTATACATTGTAAAATGATTATCACAATCAAGTCAATTAACATCTATCGCCTCATCTAGTTATTTCTCTGTGTGTGTGTGTATGTGTGTGGTGAAAACATTTAAGACCTACTCTCTTAGGCCAGGCGCAGTGGCTCACGCCTGTAATCCCAGCACTTTGGGAAGCCAAGGCGGGTGGATCACTTGAGTCCAAGAGTACAAGACCAGCCTGGGCAATATGGCAAAACCCTGTCTCTACAAAAAATAAATAAATAAATAAAAATAAAAAAATTAGCCAGGCATGGTGGTGCGCACCTATAATCCTAGCTACTCAGGAGGCTGAGGCACGAGAATCACTTTAGCCTGGGAGGCGGAGGTTGCAGTGAGCTGAGATTGCACCAGCCTGGGTGACAGAGCGAGACCCTGCCCAAAAACAAACAACAACCTACACTCTTAGCAATTTTCAAGTATATAATACAGTGATATTAACTATAGTCTTTTGGGGGACATTTACTCACTTGTGTGCCTCACTCCTTCCTGTTTCATAAGCACTCAGGGATCTTGTCTGTCTTGCTTACTCTAGTTCCTTTCTTGGCATATATATA
>NW_016802942.1:97268-107377 GCF_001698545.2 Rhinopithecus bieti | reverse complement strand
CCCGCCTCAGCCTCCCAAAGTGCTAGGATTACAGGCTTGAGCTATTGCGCCCAGCCTGGTTTATATCCTTTACAGACTTATCTCCTGTCTCTCAGCAAGACGGCTACTTTCTCAAGCCAATGGGAGGTCCATGAACTGGTCACCTATGGACAAAATGAAAAAAGACAGCTCCATTTGTACAACTAAATGAAAATGTTAGCAAACCTCGGCAATGTAAAAGTGTAGCTGACACAAAGTGGAACACGGGAAAATATGAATGAAAAAGCAGCATCACAGATCAGTGATTGCCAGAGGTTAGTGGGGGGAAGGGAGGGATGAGTAGGCAGAGCACAGAGGATTTTCGGGGCAGTGTAACCACTCTGTATGATACTACCGTGGTAGATCCACGTCATTATATATTTGCCAAAACCTGCAGAATATACAACCCCAAGAGTGAACCCTGATGTAAATTATGGACTTTGGGCGAAGTGATGTGTCAGTGTAGATCCATTCATTGTAACAACTCTCCTACTCTGATGCAGAATATCAATAGTGGGGGAAGCTATGCATGGCAGAGCAGGAGGTCTCTGAGAACTGTCCGTACACCGCTCAGTTTTACTGTGAATCTAAAACTGCTCTGAAAAACATGAAGTGCTTTGTAAAAAAGCAACATCACTAATATCCTCAGCTTCCCAAGTGGAGGTCAAAAGATACTGTCAAAATTTGATTGAAAATAGAGATTTGGGAGGAGGGCTAATGTAAGTAACATAAATCTTCATCTTTTATGTCAGGGAGTTAGTAGATACTGTTTAAAGTTGCTAAGTCAAGAAAGAGAGGACTAAGCATATTTTTTAGACCAGGGCCATTGTTCTCAACCCCACTGGATCTGATGTTGCTTATAAACAAACAGTTGTAATGCCCTTTCTGCACTCCTTAAATCCAAATCAAAGAAAAAGCTCAATATAATTCCTTAGCTATGAAGGATAACTGAAAATAATTGCATGCATAGTGTCTATCTTGATGTGTAAGTCCTCAGGTACAATGACAGTGGAAGATGTAATAAAGTCACCTAATGAGCAACCTACTTATAGAATCCCCATGAGTGGGACGAAGGCCACCTACAGGGATGTGTTGTTTCGTAATTCAAATACCAAGAGTGGCCTTGCCATCAAAGTCACAATGTTCCAAAATGGAGAACAATTTGGTAAATTTCCCAGCAAAAGAAAGTGTAATCTTCCCTCAATTTACAAGATAATTGCCTCCCTGGAAAAAATCACCTTGTCTTGAAACCACGTGCCAAATATCTCATGTTTATATGTGAGATGGAGATATACTGAAAATTAGAAGCAGATTTTTTGTCTATATGAATGTCCAGAGGACAGTAAGCTGGGTGAGAAATAGGGACATGTCTTCATTGTTCAAGACCATCTTGTGCATTGCAGGAGGTCTGTCACCTTGTCCTGGGCCCATTAAATGCCAGTAGTTCCCCCACACCCCATCACCGTGACAACTAAAAACACTCATGCCAAAATCCAAGCTTCCTGACTTCCATGAGTCTGGACTGTGGAAGTTACTTCCAGAAGAACCAAAACAAGAAATAGTTAAAAGAGATTGTTTCTGGGAGGGGGGCCACTGGCTAGGAGAGGAGGACTGGGAGACTGTTGTTTTTTATCGTAAGCCCTTGTGTTCTATTTATTTTTTACCATGTATATGCATTACATATATATGTATATTTTTTAAAAAAAATAAGGCACCTGAGTCTCACACTCTCTGGAGCCCACTTCAATAAGGCTGTGTCCCCACCATTTCGCTGAAACTGCTTTTGTCAAGGACACAAATGACCAGTCGCCATGTGACAAGATAGAACTCTGGCAGTGCCTGCTTCCATTCTTGTAGAAACATGTTCTTATCTTGGCTTTCATAAACCCACACATTCCTGGCTTTCCTTCTACCTCACTGGATTCAATTTCTCAGTCTTATTTGCTACTACCTAAAGTGATCTTGTCATTACTAGGTTTATTGCTTTATTGTCAGTTTCATCCAGTAAATTGGATGCTCCACATGACAGGAACCTTGTTTGTTTTGATCACTACTGTATCCTCCACGTGCAGAATGTATCAGATGCTCAAGTCGTTGTTAAATGAATGAATAAGTACCTCCTCCGTTTGGATTTATTAATTTATGATTCTTCTGCCTAATGTATTAGCTATCCCCATCTACTCTTGGCAAACACTCCTAAATTTTCATCCACCTTGTGTATAAAAATATAGATCTTAACAATCTTTCTTCCTTCAGGGTGACTTCAATTCATTGATCAGCATTCTTTGAGCACAGTTGTTTTCAGTCAGCTTGGTAATCCTTGATTGTTCTGACACTCAGCACACATTTCTGTATATTGTCCACAAGGAAATAAAAACTTCTGTTGTGGAAAAAGGCCACTGTCTGTTTAGCACACACAAAGTCCTAGGTTTATTCAGCTGTTCATCTGGGACAGGCACCTGTTAACAGGGTGATTTCCCAAATGCACCGTGAGCAAATCCCACTTAAACCCCAGAAAGAACAACAGATGTAACAATTATGCAACCCACTGCATATTTCAATGCCCAGAAACTGCCTCATGGAGTAGGAACCAGCTCTTGTACCATATTTTAAGCAAGGTCAAGGAACACCTGCAGTGCAACAGTTTCTGCTGCTCTAATGAGGCCATTCAATGTGGTTTCAGGACTCTTCTCTCTTGTGAATGACCATTCGTCTGCTTTAGCACTTTCTGAAGTCCTGACAGGATGGCGAGCATGTCTCTATTCTCCCATCTAGAAACTTCATCCAGGAAAGCAATGAAGTTGGGGGTGGGGAGCCAATTGCTGTGATTTGATATTTTCTGGTTCCCTATAATCATCTTTCTTTTAAAATGTGCACAGAGACTTTAGTTCATGGTAAATCTACCATACATTTGTAGATGTACCCTATACATCACCAGATATTTCCCCAATGTATTTGTGAAATAGAGGTTGGCAGGAAAATATATTATCAAAACCTTGCAGAGAAAATTAAGATTCAGTGTGAGAGTGCCTTAGCTATGTTTCTAAGTCTCCAGTCACAAGGACTCCTTGTGAATTTCCCTTCCCGCCTACCAATATCAGCATCCACTTAGAAGTGTGATACACTAACTAGGTGACCTGCTGTTTTCTTTTGGACAAATTACCTAACCCCTTTGAGCCTGTTTCCTCATCTTTGAGAGGCAGATAAGAATACCATTGGCCCGGCCAGGCCAGGCGCAGTGGCTCACACCTGTACAACTCCCAGTACTTTGGGAGGCTGAGGTGGGCGGATCACAAGGTCAAGAGATTGAGACCATCCTGGCCAACATGGTGGAACCTCGTCTCTACTAAAAATACAAAAATTAGCTGAGCGTGGTGGTGCGCACCTGTAGTCCCAGCTACTCGGGAGGCTGAGGCAGGAGAATTGCTTGAATCTGGTAGGTGGAGGTTGCAGCAAGCCGAGATCGCACCACTGCACTCCAGCCTGGCAACAGAGTGAGACTCCGTCTCAAAAACAAACCAAAAAAAGAATACCATTGGCCCGTGCTATCTTTGTGAAAGTTTGAGGAGGTTCACAAGAGGATGTTTGAAAACACAAGGTTTAAGGTAAAGCCCTGCCTCCAGGCTTACTGTTTTTGTTGGTATTGCCATGATCTGTTGAATCAATGTTTCCTTTTCTTTGAGATGGGGACTCTGGGAAGTACAAGATCAAGATGCCGGCAGACTCAGTGTCTGGTGAGGGCTTGCTTCCTGGTTCATAAATGGCGCCTTCTCACTGTATCCTCATGTGGTAGAAGGACGAGGAGTCTCGCTGGGGTCTCTTATAAGAGAATTAATCACATTCAGGAGAGTTCTGCCATCTTGACCGTATCACCTTTCCAAAGCCTCCTAATACCATCATCTTGGGGATTAGGATTTCAACATAGGAATTTTGGGGGTGCACTATTCAGCCTACAGTGGAGTGCTCATTCCCAGCTCACCTGGAATGCTGTCAAGACTGGCTAAACTCTTCCCCTTATTGTCCTCTGTGTCCTCAGTCCCTCACGGAATGTTTATTGAATGAATGAATACATAAATATAAAGAGAAGACAGACCTGGGATCAAATCTCACCCTGGGCCCTTAAAAGCTGAGCCTCTGTTTGCCCATCTGTAAATTGAAGACAATAGCCTCCTTACAGGGTTGGTAGGAGGATTTATATCATAGCTACTTGATATTTTTTCTCTTTCCCACATTCAACGTAACCTCAGCCCTCTCCCCCTTTCACAATGGTATCCTCTTTACATTTTGTTCTTTCTTTCCATTATTTTGCTCATTATTAAAGGCAGAAGCAAATGAGGAAGTAGATAGATTTGCCTTTTCCCTGTCATCTGATCTGCTCCAAACCGTACTTCCATCCATTTTTTTGGTCCCTCCTTCATCTAATCATGAGTTTTAAAATATCCTTTGTGCTTTGTGGGTCACAAACAAAAGCATAGCACACACAAGGATAAACTATTAGCCAATCAGTCAAGCTACATAATGTCCTGTTTTAAATAAGGCAATCAAAAAAACCTAATTCTAATTATGAAAATTGTTACGTTTCTTTTGATTTCTTGCAATGCAATTGAATTTGAGATAAAGAATCAAAATCCTCTTGGGGAATTACACTGAAGTAGCTTTCTATCTCCAAACAGGTCACATTTTAGGAGCAATTTCCCAATATGTAAAATGAATAATGATTGCTTTAGAATAATCATAATTACATGCCCAAAAGGGATTTTAACTCTGTTAATTTTTTTCTTTGTTCTGTCAAATGACTGATTCTGAAGCAATGATAAATCACTGCATTATTTTTCACCACTGAATAGCATGCCCATTATCCTCCACAGTTGACTGTGTTTTTCTCCCTTGAGTGCATTGGGAAACAGCGGTTTTGTGAGTCAACCTTACCATTGGAAATGCCATTTAGGAAGACAATTTGCTAATCGACTTTTGAGTGTGTACATCTTTGTGCCACAGCAAATGGGCCAGGAAAAAGTATGTAGGAGTGCGGCTATTGGAGTAGGATTAATCCTCTCTCTGCTTTTTGGCTTTTGCTTTGCTAAGAAGTTTGTGTGGGTGGTGAGAGCAGATTGGCAGTCTTAGAAAACCAGGCTCCTTCTCTGGGGGAGAGATGTCCCTTCGCAGCAGCTGTGCACAGGGCTTCTGCACCTCCCCTGGGGACAGCTTGGTGTCTTGGCTCTGCCTTCAGAGCCAGGTCCTTTGGGGACGGTTCTCCCCACTCTTCCTGATGCCTGTTGTGTGGTCGTGTCTCACCTCGCTGCCTGCTGGCCCACTTGAGCCCAGCTTCTTCTCTGGAGAAGTTAATTATCAAATCCTAGCAAGAAGGGCAAGTGGTGATGGTAGCTGGTGCTCAGTCTGCTCCTAGAAACTACACTCCACTAAGAAGTGAGCCCAGTAGTTGACTGGGCACAATGGCTCATGCCTGTAATCCCAGCATTTTGGGAGGCCTAGGTGGGCGTATCACTTGGGACCAGGAGTTTGAGACCAGCCTGGGCAACATGATGAAACCTTGTCTCTACTAAAAATACAAAATTAGCTGGGTGTGGTGACATGCACCTGTAATCCCAGCTACTGGAGAGGCTGAGGCAGGAGAATTGCTTGAACCCGGGAGGCAGAGGTTGCAGTGAGCCGAGATCACGCCATTGTACTCCAACCTAGGTGACAGAGCAAGACTCTGTCTCCAAAAAATAAAAATTAAAAAAAAAGCGAACCCAGTATTTCAGCTAAGAAACAGAGGTTCAAATTCTGCCCCTGGCTTCACGCACACTGTGAAACTTCGAACGACCTGTTTGAGCAGTCCTTCCTCCTCTCTACAATGGGAGAGGAATTGTGCCTCTCTTAAAAGGTTTGCTATGAAATGAACTCTTGGCACTCTTTAGGGTGTAGTGCCAAGCCTCACTCTAAGAAAGTTCTTTATAAACAGTAACTATGGTTACTGAGCAGCTAGGGCGGCCCTGGAAGGCCCATTGTGGGGAAAACCTAGCTCATCTTCACTCCTTAACTTTTTTGGAAGGCTTTGCTTGTCAATTCATGTTATTTTGTGTGGGGTTGTGTGTGTCTCAAGGACACCCTTTAACTGTGAGTGACCTCTAGACTTCCACTTGATGTATATATGTAAATAGGTGGAGATATACATGCAAGTATTTATGTATATTTACTTATACAAATATTGACACCTCTCCCCTTTTGGTAGCATTAAATGATGTTTTTCTTGGTTGTCTCCTTTTATTAAGATTTTATCTAGATTTTCTAGTTTGTGTGCATAAAACTGTTCATAAGAGTCTCTGATATTTTTGTATTTCTGTGGGGTCAGTGATAACATCTCCATTGTCATTTCTAATTGTGTTTATTTGGATCTTCTCTCTTTTTATTAGTCTAGCTAGTGGTCTATCTTATTAATTTTTTCAGAAAACCAACTCTTGGATTTGTTGATCTTTTGCATTTTTTTTTTTGTGTGTGTGTGTCTCAATTTCCAGACACTGGGGCCTACTTGAGGGTGGAGGATGGGAGGAGGGAGAGGATCAGAAAAAATACCTATTGAGCACTATGCTTATTACCTGAGTGATGAAATAGCCTGTACAACAAACCTATGTAACAAACCTTTGCATGTACTCCTGAACTTAAATAAAATAAAAGTAAAAAAAAAAAAATAGATTTTATCAGAAGGAAAAGCGTCTCATTCCTGGAATGGAGCTCTAAACCCAGCATTAACTTAAATTAGCTTTGGAGGGCTTTTTCTCCCTATGAGCTCAAACCATCTAGCAGTTCATTGCTTCCCACTGCAGGTGATGTAGCAGGGATATCCACGTGTGCATAAAGAGGGCTCCAAGGTGGGGAGGTGGGGGATGAGTTAATGGCAAAGCCTGGTTGTTTTGACAGAAGCCACTGGCTGCTTAAACCCCATTCTCTCACCCCCACTGTGTCCTTGGCTTGGACCCACAGCAGTTGTCTCCCTTGCTGTTCCCACATCTTACTCATAATCACAGACTGTTCTCAATTTGTTTTTTCCTGATTTCCTTTTTCTTATTCTTCCACCTCCTCTTTTTTTTTTTTTTTGGCTTCCATTTCCTCCTTCAATTCCCACCAGCCCCAGTTTTCCTTTCTTATGCTGTTCTCTGTGTTAACTAGGCGCGGCCAAACATTGCAGAGATTGCTTTGTACAGAGCCAGAGGGTAGAGTGGCCTTGAGTTGACCCTTCCCAGCCTTCTCTGCTTTTTGGTAGGATGAGGCCAAGTGATGTAGTGTGCTTCTTGGTTCCATGGGACAGTGGTCACTGCTCTCTGTAAATGTCTCCTCTGTGTACACACTGGTGGCCCTGGTGATCTGTTGGATGGTCATTTGGGTAAACTAAATCAGAAGCATAGTTAGGGACTGATATGGTTTGGCTTTGTGTCCCCACCCACATCTCATTTTGAATTGTGCTCCCATAATTCGCACATGTTGTGGGAGGGACCTGGTGGGAGATAATTTGAATCGTGAAGGTGGTTTCCCCCATATTGTTCTCATGGTAGTGAGTAAGTCTCACGAGATCTGATGGTTTTATCAGGGGTTTTGCTTTTGCATCTTCCTCATTTTCTCTTGCCGCTGCCATGTAAGAAGTGCCTTTCACCTCCCACCATGATTCTGAGGCCTCCCCAGCCATGTGGAACTATAAGTCCAATTAAACCTCGTTTTCTTCCCAGTCTCGGGTATATTGTTATCAGCATCATGAAAACAGACTAATACAGTGACCCCTCTGTGTGATGAATCAGTTGGTTCAAGGGAGCCTCAACACCTCTCTCTGCCACTGGGCTGCCCCATAGCACGGTGTTCCCATGCTCTGAGCTGCTCAGGTTAAGTTTCATGTCTCTGAGTGTGACTCACAGTTACTTGGGGATGCTCTTAACCACCTGAATCAAAACTTATCTGCCAGGGTCTGGATTTTAACAAGTTTCTTGGGTCATTGCTACTCAGAGTGTGAACCTGGAACCAGCAGCAACAGTATCACCTGGGAGCTTGCTAGAAATGCAAATTCACGCCTCATCCTGGACCTCCTGCATCAGAAGCTTTGGAGGTTGTGCCCAGGCTCTGGGTGATCATGATGCATGCTAATGTTGGTCTGGGTTAAGGTAGTGTATTCATTTCCTAAGGCTGCTGTAGCAAATTACCGCAAGCTTAAAACAACCGAAATGTATTCTCTTAAAGTTCCAGTGGTCAGAAGAGTGAAATCAATTTCACTGAGATCAAGTCAAGATGTCAGCAACACTGGTTCCTTCTGCAGGCTCTAGGGAATAATTTTTTTACTTGCCTTTTTCAGCTTCTTGTTACCGCCTGTATTCCTTGACTTGTGGCCCCTTCCTCCCTTCAAAGCACAACACTCCAATCTCTTCTGACATCACATTGCATTATCTTCCATCTCTTCCTGTCTTCCTCTCATAAGGACTCTTATGATGACATTGGGCCCACCTGGATCATCTCCTTCTCCCCAGATCCTTAATTACATCTGTAAAGTTTCCTTTGCCATATAAGGCAACATATTTTCAGTCTCTGGAATTAGGACATGGACATAGTTGGTTGGTAAGGGGGCTTTATTCAGCCTTCCACAGGTAGTATCTGAAAAGGTCCTTGTAAATATGTAAATTGTGTCACCTCAAAGCCAACAGACCAGCATCTATCGAAGGGCCTTGGTGTAATTATCCTACGAATCCATGCCATTCCAAAGGTTAGTGAGAGGAATCCCTAAGCTCCCTTTGAATAAGCACCTCAATGTTCTAGGTGCTGTTAAGGGATTGTCTTAGAGATTCTCTAGAACAATCTCCTGAGCAGTAAGGGTGGTTAGATCATTCCTGTTAAAAGTCAGATTACTAGGACAATGGGCAGACAAGTAACTTGCCCGCACTCACACAGCTAACATGAGATAGAGAGCAATGTGAAGCAGCCATTTTGACTCTAAAACCACACGGGGGTGGCTTTGCTGTAGTCCCTGTATACATGGTTTCTATTATGACCAGAGCAGTGCTTCTCAAACTTTAGTGTGCATCAGAATAATCTGAAGGGCTTGTTAAAATATAGGCTTCAGATTCAACAGGTCTGGGATGGGGCCCATGAATCTGCATTCTAGCAATCTCAAGGTGATGTGGGTGATATTGCCAATATGTGAGTCAGGCTTTTACTAGCACTGCTGTGGATCTGTTAGCGTTCAGGCTGAACTCTAAGAACCTCCTCACTTCAAAAGAACTGATGCTCCTCTAGTCACTTGGTCAAACTTTGGCAAGCATCAGATCACCGGGAAAGCTTGTAAAATTCCTGGGCTGCACTTCCACAGTTTTCGATTCAGCGGGTCTGGAGTGAGGCCCATGGATATACATTTAAGGCAAACTTCCTTGATGCTGATGCTGCTAGTGCCATAACCAATCTGCTCTGGTATAAAATGCATGTCTCGGGGTTAACCCAAGAGCGAGGGAGCTGGGATATTTATCTACCAGCTACTCTATCTTAGTTGAGGTCTGCTCCCAGAGGGTTATAATTCCTCAGCAATTCAGGCTGAGTCACCTTTATTGGCTTTGGGGAAAGACTTTAGGCAAAGAGATGTGGACACTGGCAGTTAGACATTGGCTGGCAGGTACCATTGAGGAAGTAAGACCCCCAGTGATATAGGTGGGGCACCAACAGTATCTTTTACAGTAAGTCACTCTACCTCACTGAGGCTTTCTCTTGTCACCTACAAAATGTAGGGATGGGAAGCTGCAGAGTTATGTGTGCATAAGTAAAATAGACAGAATTCTAAAAATGACTCTCCTAAGATTTTATATTCCCTAATCCCCAGAACCGTGAATGTGATGAGCTACTACTCCTGTGATTGTGTTATGCTATGTGGTATAGCTGAGTTTTAAAAGCGACATTGGCCGGGCGCGGTGGCTCAAGCCTGTAATCCCAGCACTTTGGGAGGCCGAGACAGGCGGATCACGAGGTCAGGAGATCAAGACCATCCTGGCTAACATGGTGAAACCCCGTCTCTACTAAAAATACAAAAAACTAGCCGGGCGAGGTGGCGGGAGCCTGTAGTCCCA
>NW_016802942.1:92385-97240 GCF_001698545.2 Rhinopithecus bieti | reverse complement strand
GTTAGCCAGGATGGTCTCGATCTCCTGACCTCGTGATCCGCCCGTCTCGGCCTCCCAAAGTGCTGGGATTACAGGCTTGAGCCACCGCACCCGGCCGGAACCTTTGAATATATTAGATTATATGGTAAAAGGGATTTTGTAGATGTGATTAAGTTAAGGATGTTGAGGAGGGAGATTATATTGGATTATCTGGGAGGGGCCAATGTCATCACAAGGGTCCTTATAAGAGGGAAGCGGGGCCAGGCACAGTGGCTCACACCTGTAATCTCAGCACTATGGGAGGCTGAGGCAGCCAGATCATTTGAGGCGAGGAGTTCAAGACCAGCCTGGTCAACATGGCGAGACCCTATCTTTACCAAAAATTACAAAAATTAGCTGGATGTAGTGGCCTGTGCCTGTAGTCCCAGCTACTCCGGAGGCTGAGGCATGAGAATCGCTTGAACCTGGGAGGCGGAGGTTACAGTGAACCAAGATCACACCACTGCACTCCAGCCTGGGCAATAGAGTGAGGCTCTGTCTCAAAAATAAAAAATAAAAATAAAAAAAAGAGAGAGAGAGAGGCAGGAGGGTGAGAAGTAGAAAAAAGGAGATGTGACAATAGACAAGGAAATCAGAGGTTGGAATGATGCATTTTGCCAGTGGAGGAAAGATTCTCCCCTGAAGCCTCCAGAAGGAATATGGCCCTGCCAACAACTTGATTTTAAGTTCCTGAACTCCAGGACTATAAGAAAATACATTTCTGTTTGTGGTAATTTGTTATAGCAGAAGCAGGAAACTAATAAGACCACTATCTGAATACTGTGGCAACACCGTGAGCAGCAGCATGTAAAGGCTACGAGCCTTTGTACCTGAGGGATGCAGAGCAGAAAAGCGTCTCTACTACTTTTTAGGATAGTAGGCAGATTGGAGAAAGTTCAGGCAAGTTATTGCCCAGTGACCCAGTGAAAACCCTAGGGGGAAAGTGAGTATTGTATAATGTTTCACGGAAAAGGTCTCCCAACTTTTGATTGCTTTATTCTTGGAAAGCCAACAGCTGGGGGTCAGTTTGTAGAGAGGGAAGGAATGAATCATGGATTGCTTCCAAGGATCTCTGAACTAAACTCAAGTCACTGAATGGGGACAAAAACTGGCCTTTCAGTTTAAAAACCTAGGGGCAAGTTTGGCTACCTGGATGTCCATGCTACTAATTTTATAGAAACCGTTTCCTGAATTTAATGATTTCCAGTGTTATTTTTGTCTGTTTTTGTTTTGTAGACAATTTCTCTCAAGAAACTCTTAGGCCGTTTGCTACTCCAAGAGTGCTGCATGGACCAAGAACATGGGGCAACAGCAGCAGCCCTGGAAGCTTATTAGAAATGCAGAATCTCATGTCCCCAGACCTGCTGAGTCGAAACCCGCATTTGAACAAGATCCCAGGTGATTTGCACACGCATTAAAGCTTAAGAAACCCCGTCTCTACTAAAAATACAAAAATTAGCAGGGTATGGTGGTGGGTGCCTGTAGTCCCAGCTACTCGGGAGACTGAGGCAGGATAATTGCTTGAACCTGGGAGGCAGAGGTTCCAGTGAACGGAGATTGTGCCACTGCACTCTAGCCTGGTCTCAAAAACAAAACAAAACAAAAAAAAGTCCTGTTCTGGACAGCCAGAAAATACAGACAGTATTTCATAGCCATAATTGCTTTCATTTTATTATTTTGTTATTTTACATATATATATTTTTGAGACAGGGTCTTGCTCTGTTGCCCAGGCAGGAGTACAGGGGCATGATCATGGCTCACTGCAGCCTCAACCTCTTGGGCTCATGTGATCCTCTCACCTCAGCCACCCATGTAGCTGGTACTACAGGCATGCACTACCACGTCCAGCTAATTTTTGTATTTTTTTGCAGACACAGAGTCTCCCTATGTTGCCCAGGCTGGTCTCGAACTTCTGGCCTCAAGCAATCCTCCCACTGGGGCCTCCCAAAGTGCTGGGATTATAGGTGTGAGCCACTGTGCCAGGCCTATAATTGCTTTCTAAAAGGAAAAAGTACAATTTTAATTCTTCCAATGATTAAAAAATTAATTGTTTTATCCTAAAAGTAATCAAATCTCACTATAGAAAATGGAGAAGATAAAAAAGAAAATATCACCTTCTTTCCTAAGACTTTAATGTAACCACTGTATTTATAATGGGTATATTTTCATATATGTATATTGTACATCCACATCACACTGTCCATTCCTTTAAAATGCTTTTTCAATGAACATTGTCTTAAAATCACAGTTTTGCCACCATTACTTCAATGGCGTTGTGATTGTGGAATGGCTCATTTCACCTTTCCCCAATTTTTGGGCAATTGTTCACTAATGTAAACAATATTGTGATAAATATCTTAGCGCACATAGTTTTTTTTTAATTTAAGATTTTCTTTAGAATGGATTTTCAAAAGCGGAATTGCTGGGTTCCTGGTAATAAACACTCAAAAAAGAACATTTTAAGAAATCAGTGCTACATTGTCTGGAAGTGTGTCTAAACTGGGAACTTGTTTTTCTGAGCACAGAAATCTTTTCTTCCAGGACGATGTCCTCGGTCATTGGCATTCCCCTACCACAAAGTAGGTTCTGAGATGTGCCCTATAACCATTTATGCCAACAGGACTGGTTCATTGAAATATATGGGCACCAGTTTTATATATGGGCACCTGTTTTGGCGCATTGTGTTAGAAAGTAACAGCAGTTGAATCATTGTCGCTTGATTTCTGTCCCTTCATTTTTCATGCCTGTCAGCAAGCAAAAGTGGGACAAATGTTTGGAATTTCTTTTTTCTGGAACATTTTTTCTTAAAGTTTACAATTTCAATGGTGTTCAGTACCAGTCATCACCGTTATCAATTTTAGAGCATTTTCATCACCTCTAAAAGAAACATTAGGCTAGTTAGCAGTCACTTCTAATTATCCACCAACCTATCTGCCACCCCCTCTCTCCCTACACCAGGCAACCACTAATCTGTTTTCGGCCGCTATAGATTTGCCTATTCTGTACATTTCATGTAAATGGGAATCACACATTATGTGGCCTTTTGTGACTGGCTTCTTCCACTTAGCATATTGTTGTCAAGGTTCATCCATGTTGTAGCATGAATCAGTACTTCATTATTTTCATGGCTGAATAATATTCCATTCCGAATAATATATCCCTTCTAGGGATAGACCACATTTTATTTATCCATTCATTGGTTCATGGACATTTGAGTTGTTTCCATTTTTTGGCTATTATGTATAATGCTGCTATAGGCATTTATGTACAAGTTTTTGTGTGAACATATGTTTTCATTTCTCTTGGGTATATACCTAGGAGTAGAATTGCTGGGTGGCATGATAATTTTGTGTTTGACTTTTTGAGAAACTGCCAAAGTCTTTTCCAAAGCAGCTGTATAATTTTACATTCACACCAGCAGTGTATGAGGGTTCCATCTTCTCCACATTCTCACCAGCACTCGTTCTTGTCTGTCTTGTTATAGCCATCCTAGTGGGTGCGAAGTGATATCTGATTGTGAGTTTGATTTGCATTTCCCTGATAGCTAATGTTATTGAACAGCTTTCATTGTTTTTTGGCCATTTGTATATCTTCTTTGAACAAACATCTATTCCAGTCCTTTGCCCATTGTTTTAGTTATTTGTCTTATTATTATTGAGTTGCAAGAGTTCTTTATATATTCTAGATCTAGGTTTGGTCTTTTTCTAAGCCATAGCTTTCTGATATGCGTGCATGCATGTGTGTGTGCTTGTGTGTGTGAAATCCAGACATTAGGCATCTTTTAGAAATGGGCTCCTAGAGCAGAAATCGGACCATTTTTTTGCCTGAGTCTGAGGGTCTGATTCTTAAAGTGAGTGAAACTGAACCAACTGTAAAAAGGAGAGTTTATTTTCTCTCTTTGGTGCCCCCTAGCTTGCCTACCTAAACACAGATCTCCAGAGATGGAGGAATGGAAAAAAGAGGTAATAAATCATTCACACTTTAGTAGGACCATCTTGCAAATAACAATGTAAAACCCCAAATGAGAGGATGAGTCCATCAATTGAGCCTGGTGAAATCCACTGCAGAATGAGGTCTTAATGGAAAAACATAAATAATAAAAATTTTCAGGAAATTAGCCCCACATTAGCAGGAAATAGAAATGTTTAATGTGTTGGACAAATGGTTCTTTCTGAAGAAAAGTGCTGATTCTTTCATTAATAACAGATACATGCAGGTTGATTTAAAACAATAGCTGAGTACCTGAAGAAAAGTAGGGAAACTGTGCCCCAAAGGCCCCTGCCACATGACGGAGCAGTGGCAGGAGAAAGAATGGATGGATCTAGAAGGTCCTTCCTGTTCTTTCTAGCTTGCAAACAACTCTCAAGTTCAATCAAGTTCCACCTCTCCCCTACATTCTCAGACCTCCTCAGTCCACACAGGTCCCCTTGTTCTCCTACTGCTCCACAACATCCTGTCTCTACCACACAACCTTGGATTGAATTCTCTGTCTCCTGAAATTGTTTTCTCTGTGAACATCTTGTCTCCCCAATCTCCTTACAAGTTCTGGAGGCCTAAGACTGCCATTCCTCAAATATGAAGAGGGGATCTCTCATTATTTGTTGAAGCGAGTTATATTATGACCCATAAGAGTGAGAAATGCTTCCAGCATCTCGCGCTGTTGTGCTTTGTCGCAGTTCTCAGGGCTACTGGCAGAAGAGGGGAACAGCAGGCCCGGGGGATGCAGCTTCTGTCCCCATGATACTTGGCTCTTTCTCTTTGCCTCTTCCCTTCTCGGCGCCTCTGCTTTCTATTTCTGCCTTTTCTTTTCTTCTTTTAAACCCTTCTATCCTTCTCT
>NW_016802942.1:85414-91473 GCF_001698545.2 Rhinopithecus bieti | reverse complement strand
AACTTGCTTTGAGAATCTTCCAATGAAAATAGAAATAGGGCTTTCTTCCAGCAGAAGCCTTAGGACTAGCTTCCTCTGTTTTCATAGGCAGCGGAAACAGCAATCTTTTGTAATCATTTCTTTTAGAAAAAAAAAAAAAAATCCTTGATTCTGTGACGTAATAACAAAAAAAGAAATAATGGGCCAAAAAAAGAAGCAACATACTGAGATAAAAGACATGGCACAATTGCCATTTGATGTTTTCTGAAAAGTATCATGATCTGAATGGATTTTTACTTCTTTAATCCTCATGATGGTTGAGACTCTGATTATAGCAATCAAATTTGAGTGGAGCGTCAGTTGAATCAGCTCCCGGGATAATGCAATTTTTTGGGAGAATTGTGAAGCTCAGGGTTTTAGAAGTAATATTCATCTGAATCATGCTGAGATGCTGGTTGTCAGGGAGATGATCCATGTAGGATCGTGGGACAAGACCCAGCCAGGTGACTGCCAGCGAGCCTGCAGCCCAGTCTTTTGTGACCTCTTGGTTTGTCAATACACCCCAGGAGAGCACCCCCCGGCCCCAGAGAGACATGGCACCAGGAAGGTACCCATGTTATTTCAGTCATGCCTCTTGTACCTTTGTGGTTCATACCTTACACCTCTAAAAAGGCCAGTGGAAGAAACCTCAGGGCCTGTGTGTCTCTAAATTAACCATTTCTGACTTGAGAACAAGCAAATCATGGGGCGTCAATGGTTTATTGAAATACCGAGGAGCTAGAGGGCATTTGTTCTGTAGATATTCATTGAGCCTCTGCTGGGTGATCATCTCTCCGTGAGAGGCAGTGATGATCAGAACCATGGGAAAAAAGAACCCAGCCCTCTGGGAACTTACAGTCAGAGATTGGCCACGATTGACTCCCCTGTGCAAGGATGAATTACGTAGCGTGCTTTTGTTTCACTGATACTGAGACACACATCTCCATCCATCCTCCACCCTACCCAGAGTCATGGGACTCAAAAGAAAATCACAGGAACTGCCTGCTTCAGAGAATCTTAGGATACTTATTGGCCACATAGTATTCATCACATGGGAGTCAGATGGTATTTCACATAGTCTGTGCCTGATTCCAAGAGTGAAATTTTTCGAAGGTTTGGTAAATCCCAGCATATCATTGTTTACTCTGGGCTTCTCCAATGCCCTCCCATCAGTAAGGCCACCCATATAACACAAGCTGAAGTAGGAGAGGGAGCCAATGGTATTGTCTCATCCCTTCATAGTCCATGATTTATACCATTATGTCCCGGGCCTTAAAGATCCCAGGTCACTTCAATTTGAACCATCAGGATCTGGGCTCTTCCTGATTGAATTGAAAAGCAGCAGACTCATTCCAAAGCAATTTATTGGATAAATAGAAGAAAGAGTGAGAGAGTGAGGGAGTGAAAGAGGGAGAGTGTGGAAGCGATCAAGAGACTTTATACAGATGCCCAGGAAGCCCAGTGTGTTCAGCCTGAAGGTTTAATTAGTTCGATGAGTCATCTCCACCCCAGACACTTTAGAACAATGGTTCTCAAGCTTGACTACATGTTTAGAATCCCCTGGGGAGCTTTTGAAAGGTACAGACGCCCAAGTCCTACCCAAGATCAATTACACCTGAATCTCAGACATCAGTATTTATTAGTTTCCACCTCTATATAGAATCATCAGATGACTGAGAACCACTGAATTAGGTTTCTGATAGAGAATTGAGAAGAACCAGATAAAAATCCTCTGCCCTTCTGAGTATACTCCAATTCTATTTACATATAAGACCTCAACATGATTAGTATCAGGCCTCAGTAACCTCAACTTGTTACTATTCTCATTCTCAACATTTTGTGTTACCAAGAGAATCCTGGATGTATGTATACATAAACACATGTAAGTATATAGTAATTTATCTATGTAGAGAGGTTGGCTCATGGCTATGTTTCTGGAACCAAGATACATAATGACTTCCTTTTCATCATGTGGGCATTTGCCTTTTTTTGTGGCCCAGGCCTTTGAAAACCCAGCCATTCATTTACTGGGAGGACACGTGTTGAGCCTGTGCTAGGCACCGAAGCAGATACAAAGGAGCATAAGATGGCAGGGCAGGTCCGTGGAGCCAGGCCAGCCAGTGGGGAAGAAGGCATCATAGCATCCAATGAGATGGTGTTGTGACCAGTTGAACCGGGCACTAATGGAAGACTGGGACTGGATTGATGGGATCAGGGAAAGAGCTGACTTGAGTGATGAGCAGTAGCTTGCCTGGCAGCTCAGGGTGAATATGGAAAAGCAAGTGGGGGTGGGGTAGGAAAGAAATTAGTTCACGAGCCTCCTTCTTGTCCTCATCTATAATACACCATTGAGAAACAAGGCAAAGCGGGAGTGTATAATCTTACTTTGTCCTAACGGGGTTTTGGACACTTGTCCGGATGAGAGAATGAGATACAATCCTTGCCCTTTGGGAAGCTTCAGTCTAATCGGGGGCTCAGTATTATGGCCTGCATTACCATTCTTTCCTTTTTGAATGGATTTCCCCCAAAACAGATCATTGAATCGTCTGTAATTGAATGCAAGAGAAACCCAGCAAAAACAATTAAAGAACCTCATTACACATAAGTTTCCAAAGCAGTGGGCCTAAGACTTCAATGTGGTAATAACACCCTCTCGTCGTATGTCACTTTGCCATTTATTAGCATATTTGGTCTTCATAAAAGCTTTGTGAGGCAGACGAGACAAGACGGGCAATATTATTCCCACTATACTTGATCCAAAGGGTCAAATGACTGACATGAAATTAGGAAGTAAGGCCTTGTTCTAGAACCCACATCTTCCTACTTCTTATTTCCTCCTAATTCTGCCCATTTCTTTTCTTCTGACCGAACACCAATTTGTCACAAACGTCTCCATATTATGCCATTTATAAAAAAGAGAAGGCTAGTCCTGAAATAACTCAATTTGAGGAGAACGTGTTAAATTTAATTCTTAGTTCTCAGTTTTGTATCTTAGCAACCACATATATTTAGTAATGACTACTTTGATGCCTATAAAGCATGTCCAATGTGCACTGGGTCTCATATGTACTCCTCGAGGAGGATCATAATTTAACTGCAGCTTTGGTTTAAAACTCTAATGACTCCTTCATATTCAGAATCTTATTTTCACTCTCTCTGCTATGCATATGATGTGTGAAATTATGGCTTGCTCTCATTTAAAAAAATCTTTTTAAAGGAGGATGATACTAATTAGGGATTTTTTTTTTCCTTAAAAGTTGTCTATGACTTTAGTAAAATTATGGGGATTTATATGGGCATCACCTTTTGAAGAGCAATTTGATAGTGAGTATCAAAACCTAAAATATATTCTCTGTTTGACATGCTAATTCCACCTCTGGAATCTGTTCTAAGGAAAACAAGTCTAAAATGCAGACCAAAATTTATGCATAAAATCTTCATTGAAGCATTATTTATAAATAACAAAGCATTATCCATAGTAGTGAAAAGTGGAAATAACCTAAAAGACTAATAATTTAGTGGACTGGTTGAGTTAAATTTTATATAGTCATAAAATAGAATATTATGTTTCCATTAGAATAAGTAATTCTTTTAGTGATAAAAGCTAATTATATTAGATTGAGCGATTAAGTGGCATACCATAGTGTATGTGTTTTATGAATCTAGCTATGTAAAACCAGATAACTGAGAGGGAAATACACCAAAACGTTAAAGGTAGTTGTATCTGGGAGGTATTCTACTGGTAAATTTTTTTCTTATCTATTAATATGCTTCTGGCTTCTGCCCTGACTATATATTATTTTATAATCAGGAGAAGGATTGTGTTTTAAAGACTGCTTGTGTACTAAATGTGTGTGTGCGTGTGTGTGTGTATGTGTGTGTTTTGAGACGGAGTCTCGCTCTGTCTCCCAGGCTAGAGTGCAGTGGCACGATCTCAGCTCACTGCAAGCTCCGCCTCCCGGGTTCACGCCATTCTCCTGCCTCAGCCTCCCGAGTAGCTGGCACTACAGGCTCCCACCACCATGCCCGGCTAATTTTTTGTATTTTAGTAGAGACAGAGTTTCATCGTGTTAGTCAGGATGGTCTCGATCTCCTGACCTGGTGATCCGCCCGCCTCAGCCTCCCAAAATACTGGGATTACAGGCGTGAGCCACTGCGCCCGGCCTAAATGTGGGTTCTTTACACATATTTACTTTGAATAGTTCTAAGAATGTGCTTCAGAGGGCAGTCACGTGAGGAGTAACTGGAAATCATCTTGGCACTGGCCCCCCTGCTTCTACTTCTGACTTCCTGTGACCCATTCTCAACACAGCAGCCAGAGGGATGTTCTTAAAATATAAGAGTGAATTTTTGGCCAGGCGTGGTGGCTCATGCCTGTAATCCCAACACTTTGGGTTGCTGAGGCGGGTGGATCGCTTGAGCCCAGGAGTTTGAGCCCAGCCTGGGCAGGAAAGTGAGACCCCTGTCTCTACAAAACAATTTTGAAAATTAGCCAAGTGTGGTGGCTCACACCCATAATCTTAGCTACTCAGGAGGCTGAGGTGGGAGGATTGCTTGAGCCAAGGAGTTTGAGGCTGCAGTGAGCTATGATCATGACCTGTACTCCAACCTGGGCAACAGAGTGAGACCCTGTCTCAAAAAAACAAAAACAAAACCAAAAACACCCATATATGTATATAACATAAAAGAGTCAATTTCCCTCCTCTCCAGGGGTTTCCCATCTCATTAAGGCACTGCCTTTAGGACAGCTGACAGAGCCCTGTGAGATCCCCTCCTAACCACTTATGCTTTCCCACTCCATCTGCTCCAGTCACACTGGCCTCCTTGCTGTCCTTTCTATAGGCCAGGCATGCTCCTGCCTCAGGGCCTTTGCACTGTCTGTTTCCTCTACAGAGAATGCTTTTCTCGCAGACATGGCTGCTCCCTCCCCATCTTCATGTTTTTCCCCAGATATCACATTCTCAGTGAACCTTCCCTAACCAACCAATACAGATCTGTACAGCCCATTCTCAATCTCAATATCCATCCCACAATCGCTAACCCTCTTATTAGACTCATTTCTTTAAACCTGTAGGATGCTTCATTTTTTAATATACTATACAGCACCCTTTTAAATTATTATTTTATTATTATTTTTTATTATACTTTAAGTTCTAGGGTACATGTGCACAACGTGCAGGTTTGTTACATATGTATACATGTGCCATGTTGGTGTGCTGCACCCATTAACTCGTCCTTTGCATTAGGTATATCTCCTAATACTATCCCTCCCCCCTCTCCAGACCCCACGACAGGCCCCGGTGTGTAGGGTTCCCCGTCCTGTGCCCAAATGTTCTCATTGTTCAATTCCCAACTATGAGTGAGAACGTGCGGTGTTTGGTTTTCTTTCCTNTCTTATCTAATATGACCTCTTAAAAGCAGATACATTTCTCTGGCAGGTGGGACAAGAGGAAGGCAGAAAAGAAGCTGGAGAGATTTGAAGCCTCACCATTGCTGGCTTGAGGATTGAAGGGAGCTACACAATAATGAAATGAATACAGGGCAGCTTAACGACCTGAGAGAGGGGCTCTCAGCCGACAGCCAGCCGAGATTGGGGGCCTCAGTCCTACAACCATAAGGAAATGAATTCTGCCAACAACCTGAGTGGACTTGGAAGAACATTCTTCCCCAGAGCCTCCAAAAAGTCATGTAGGCCTACCAACATTTTTATTTCAGACTGAAGAGACCCTGAGCAGAGAATCCAGCCATGCCATGCCTAGACTCCTGACCTATGGAAACTATGAGGTAATAAATTTGCATTGTTTTAAGCCACTAAATTTGGGGTAATTTGTTATGTAGTAATACAAAACTAACTCAGTGTGCTTACTTGAGCTTACATATAGTAAGCTATGGCTAACCCTGGGTGTCAACCAAACTATTCATAGAAAAAAGGAAACATACTCAACAAAGGGCAAGTAGCTACGGGCTGCATTTAGACAGCTGTGATAGGCTGAACAATATCACCCCCCAAAAATATCCATATCCTAATTCCTGGAACCTTT
>NW_016802942.1:75479-80819 GCF_001698545.2 Rhinopithecus bieti | reverse complement strand
TTTTTTTTTTTTTTCTTTTTTTCTTCTTGTGTCTTTCAGTTTTAAAAATTAGGCTGAGTGAGGTTTTAGGAATTTGTATCTACTTAGTACTGTAGATGTTGGAAGGGACTTGAAATAGACCATGTAGCCCAACACATAACTTTATAATGAAGAAACAGAGATTTAGAGAAGTTTAAAGAGAAAAAAGAAAAAAGAAAAGGAGGTTCAGGAAAGTGCCTGCCCAAAATAGCACAACCAAGGAGTGGCAGGATCAAGGCTATAGCCTGGGTCTCATGACTCCCTGTCCAGCAGGTTCACCCCTGCCCAAGGCACGGGATTTTTAGGCATATGAATGCCTAGTTCATAAGGAAGGAATGCTTGAGAAATGCCACTATTATCACAATTAGCAATATCTGCAAACCAGTTTCAGGTAGGCCGATTTAATAGCCTATAAATCTAGGAATTAAATTCAACATCAGACAGAAAGGAAACAATACATTGCTTTGTCTGACAGTTTTTCTAAACTCATCATGGCAGAGTTGCCTAAAACTTCACAGCCTCCTACCCTGTAAAAATGCTTGCTTATTTCTGGCAGCCAATTGAAACCAAAATCTGATACTACAAGAGGAATTAGGAGCTGGAAAACTGGTACAATATCCGATTCAGAAATGAGTGTGAATGTCAAGAGGCCTCTGCTGGCATTCTTGTAGCTCAGCCCTGGCACTCGTGGCTTGAAGTCAGGCTGTCCGGTGTAATTAAAAGTCATGCTATCTGTCGGGGGAATGGCCTGTTCCAGGATTTGAAAAAAAAAAATGCTGTAGGAAAAAACTCTATGAAATGTATGTATTCCATGGAATTTCATGAACTATATCTGCATGATAATTGGCTGACATTATGGAGGGCAAGAGGCAAACATCGTGGCCCTGAGAAATCCTCATTAACTTGCTTTGAGAATCTTCCAATGAAAATAGAAATAGGGCTTTCTTCCAGCAGAAGCCTTAGGACTAGCTTCCTCTGTTTTCATAGGCAGCGGAAACAGCAATCTTTTGTAATCATTTCTTTTAGAAAAAAAAAAAAAATCCTTGATTTTGTGGCGTAATAACAAAAAAAGAAATAATGGGCCAAAAAAAGAAGCAACATACTGAGATAAAAGACATGGCACAATTGCCATTTGATGTTTTCTGAAAAGTATCATGATCTGAATGGATTTTACTTCTTTAATCCTCATGATGGTTGAGACTCTGATTATAGCAATCAAATTTGAGTGGAGCGTCAGTTGAATCAGCTCCCGGGATAATGCAATTTTTTGGGAGAATTGTGAAGCTCAGGGTTTTAGAAGTAATATTCATCTGAATCATGCTGAGATGCTGGTTGTCAGGGAGATGATCCATGTAGGATCGTGGGACAAGACCCAGCCAGGTGACTGCCAGCGAGCCTGCAGCCCAGTCTTTTGTGACCTCTTGGTTTGTCAATACACCCCAGGAGAGCACCCCCCGGCCCCAGAGAGACATGGCACCAGGAAGGTACCCATGTTATTTCAGTCATGCCTCTTGTACCTTTGTGGTTCATACCTTACACCTCTAAAAGGCCAGTGGAAGAAACCTCAGGGCCTGTGTGTCTCTAAATTAACCATTTCTGACTTGAGAACAAGCAAATCATGGGGCGTCAATGGTTTATTGAAATACCGAGGAGCTAGAGGGCATTTGTTCTGTAGATATTCATTGAGCCTCTGCTGGGTGATCATCTCTCCGTGAGAGGCAGTGATGATCAGAACCATGGGAAAAAAGAACCCAGCCCTCTGGGAACTTACAGTCAGAGATTGGCCACGATTGACTCCCCTGTGCAAGGATGAATTACGTAGCGTGCTTTTGTTTCACTGATACTGAGACACACATCTCCATCCATCCTCCACCCTACCCAGAGTCATGGGACTCAAAAGAAAATCACAGGAACTGCCTGCTTCAGAGAATCTTAGGATACTTATTGGCCACATAGTATTCATCACATGGGAGTCAGATGGTATTTCACATAGTCTGTGCCTGATTCCAAGAGTGAAATTTTCGAAGGTTTGGTAAATCCCAGCATATCATTGTTTACTCTGGGCTTCTCCAATGCCCTCCCATCAGTAAGGCCACCCATATAACACAAGCTGAAGTAGGAGAGGGAGCCAATGGTATTGTCTCATCCCTTCATAGTCCATGATTTATACCATTATGTCCCGGGCCTTAAAGATCCCAGGTCACTTCAATTTGAACCATCAGGATCTGGGCTCTTCCTGATTGAATTGAAAAGCAGCAGACTCATTCCAAAGCAATTTATTGGATAAATAGAAGAAAGAGTGAGAGAGTGAGGGAGTGAAAGAGGGAGAGTGTGGAAGCGATCAAGAGACTTTATACAGATGCCCAGGAAGCCCAGTGTGTTCAGCCTGAAGGTTTAATTAGTTCGATGAGTCATCTCCACCCCAGACACTTTAGAACAATGGTTCTCAAGCTTGACTACATGTTTAGAATCCCCTGGGGAGCTTTTGAAAGGTACAGACGCCCAAGTCCTACCCAAGATCAATTACACCTGAATCTCAGACATCAGTATTTATTAGTTTCCACCTCTATATAGAATCATCAGATGACTGAGAACCACTGAATTAGGTTTCTGATAGAGAATTGAGAAGAACCAGATAAAATCCTCTGCCCTTCTGAGTATACTCCAATTCTATTTACATATAAGACCTCAACATGATTAGTATCAGGCCTCAGTAACCTCAACTTGTTACTATTCTCATTCTCAACATTTTGTGTTACCAAGAGAATCCTGGATGTATGTATACATAAACACATGTAAGTATATAGTAATTTATCTATGTAGAGAGGTTGGCTCATGGCTATGTTTCTGGAACCAAGATACATAATGACTTCCTTTTCATCATGTGGGCATTTGCCTTTTTTTGTGGCCCAGGCCTTTGAAAACCCAGCCATTCATTTACTGGGAGGACACGTGTTGAGCCTGTGCTAGGCACCGAAGCAGATACAAAGGAGCATAAGATGGCAGGGCAGGTCCGTGGAGCCAGGCCAGCCAGTGGGGAAGAAGGCATCATAGCATCCAATGAGATGGTGTTGTGACCAGTTGAACCGGGCACTAATGGAAGACTGGGACTGGATTGATGGGATCAGGGAAAGAGCTGACTTGAGTGATGAGCAGTAGCTTGCCTGGCAGCTCAGGGTGAATATGGAAAAGCAAGTGGGGTGGGGTAGGAAAGAAATTAGTTCACGAGCCTCCTTCTTGTCCTCATCTATAATACACCATTGAGAAACAAGGCAAAGCGGGAGTGTATAATCTTACTTTGTCCTAACGGGGTTTTGGACACTTGTCCGGATGAGAGAATGAGATACAATCCTTGCCCTTTGGGAAGCTTCAGTCTAATCGGGGCTCAGTATTATGGCCTGCATTACCATTCTTTCCTTTTGAATGGATTTCCCCAAAACAGATCATTGAATCGTCTGTAATTGAATGCAAGAGAAACCCAGCAAAACAATTAAAGAACCTCATTACACATAAGTTTCCAAAGCAGTGGGCCTAAGACTTCAATGTGGTAATAACACCCTCTCGTCGTATGTCACTTTGCCATTTATTAGCATATTTGGTCTTCATAAAAGCTTTGTGAGGCAGACGAGACAAGACGGGCAATATTATTCCCACTATACTTGATCCAAAGGGTCAAATGACTGACATGAAATTAGGAAGTAAGGCCTTGTTCTAGAACCCACATCTTCCTACTTCTTATTTCCTCCTAATTCTGCCCATTTCTTTTCTTCTGACCGAACACCAATTTGTCACAAACGTCTCCATATTATGCCATTTATAAAAAAGAGAAGGCTAGTCCTGAAATAACTCAATTTGAGGAGAACGTGTTAAATTTAATTCTTAGTTCTCAGTTTTGTATCTTAGCAACCACATATATTTAGTAATGACTACTTTGATGCCTATAAAGCATGTCCAATGTGCACTGGGTCTCATATGTACTCCTCGAGGAGGATCATAATTTAACTGCAGCTTTGGTTTAAAACTCTAATGACTCCTTCATATTCAGAATCTTATTTTTCACTCTCTCTGCTATGCATATGATGTGTGAAATTATGGCTTGCTCTCATTTAAAAAAATCTTTTTAAAGGAGGATGATACTAATTAGGGATTTTTTTTTTCCTTAAAAGTTGTCTATGACTTTAGTAAAATTATGGGGATTTATATGGGCATCACCTTTTTGAAGAGCAATTTGATAGTGAGTATCAAAAACCTAAAATATATTCTCTGTTTGACATGCTAATTCCACCTCTGGAATCTGTTCTAAGGAAAACAAGTCTAAAATGCAGACCAAAATTTATGCATAAAAATCTTCATTGAAGCATTATTTATAAATAACAAAGCATTATCCATAGTAGTGAAAAAGTGGAAATAACCTAGAAGACTAATAATTTAGTGGACTGGTTGAGTTAAATTTTATATAGTCATAAAATAGAATATTATGTTTCCATTAGAATAAGTAATTCTTTTAGTGATAAAAAGCTAATTATATTAGATTGAGCGATTAAGTGGCATACCATAGTGTATGTGTTTTATGAATCTAGCTATGTAAAACCAGATAACTGAGAGGGAAATACACCAAAACGTTAAAGGTAGTTGTATCTGGGAGGTATTCTACTGGTAAATTTTTTTCTTATCTATTAATATGCTTCTGGCTTCTGCCCTGACTATATATTATTTTTATAATCAGGAGAAGGATTGTGTTTTAAAGACTGCTTGTGTACTAAATGTGTGTGTGCGTGTGTGTGTGTATGTGTGTGTTTTGAGACGGAGTCTCGCTCTGTCTCCCAGGCTAGAGTGCAGTGGCACGATCTCAGCTCACTGCAAGCTCCGCCTCCCGGGTTCACGCCATTCTCCTGCCTCAGCCTCCCGAGTAGCTGGCACTACAGGCTCCCACCACCATGCCCGGCTAATTTTTTGTATTTTTAGTAGAGACAGAGTTTCATCGTGTTAGTCAGGATGGTCTCGATCTCCTGACCTGGTGATCCGCCCGCCTCAGCCTCCCAAAATACTGGGATTACAGGCGTGAGCCACTGCGCCCGGCCTAAATGTGGGTTCTTTACACATATTTACTTTGAATAGTTCTAAGAATGTGCTTCAGAGGGCAGTCACGTGAGGAGTAACTGGAAATCATCTTGGCACTGGCCCCCCTGCTTCTACTTCTGACTTCCTGTGACCCATTCTCAACACAGCAGCCAGAGGGATGTTCTTAAAATATAAGAGTGAATTTTTGGCCAGGCGTGGTGGCTCATGCCTGTAATCCCAACACTTTGGGTTGCTGAGGCG
>NW_016802942.1:55914-74654 GCF_001698545.2 Rhinopithecus bieti | reverse complement strand
GTGTTTTAGACATGAAGTCCTTGCCCATGCCTATGGCCTGAATTGTGTTGCCTAGGTTTTCTTCTAGGGTTTTTATGGTTTTGAGTCTAACAGTTAAGTCTTTAATCCATCTTGAATTAATTTTTGTATAAGGTGTAAGGAAGGGATCCAATTTCAGCTTTCTACATGTGGCTAGCCAGTTTTCCCAACACCATTTATTAAATAGGGAATTCTTTCCCCATTTCTTGTTTTTGTCAGATTTGTCAAAAATCAGCTGGTTGTAGATGTGTGGTATTATTTCTGAGGGCTCTGTTCTGTTCCATTGGTCTATATCTCTGTTTTGGTACCGGTACCATGCTGTTTTGGTTACTGTAGCCTTGTAGTATAGTTTGAAGTCAGGTAGTGTGATGCCTCCAGCTTTGTTCTTTTGACTTAGGATTATCTTGGCAATGCAGGCTCTTTTTTGTTTCATATGAACTTTAAAGTAATTTTTTCCAGTTCTGTGAAGAAAGTCATTAGTAGCTTAATGGGGATGGCATTGAATCTATAAATTACCTTGGGCAGACTATACAGCACCCTTCCTCATCACAAGCCTTAATCTGCAATTGGCTGGCCAAGAGATTGAGCTCTCCTAGCTCACTTGCACAATGATAATGTGCAAATTTCGTTTTGTGTCATTCGTCCTCTTCCAAAACACTTTTATTTTGGCAGAGAAATGAGCACATTTATGTATTCAGCCTTACATTTGTCTATTTATTGATTTGTATATTTATTGCACGTTTATTAAAACTGACATGTGGCCGGGCGCGGTGGCTCAAGCCTGTAATCCCAGCACTTTGGGAGGCTGAGACGGGCGGATCACGAGGTCAGGAGATCGAGACCATCCTGGCTAACATGGTGAAACCCCGTCTCTACTAAAATACAAAAAACTAGCCGGGCGAGGTGGCGGGCGCCTGTAATCCCAGCTACTCCGGAGGCTGAGGCAGGAGAATGGTGTAAACCCAGGAGGCGGAGCTTGCAGTGAGCTGAGATCCGGCCACTGCACTCCAGCCTGGGCGACAGAGCAAGACTCCGTCTCAAAAAAAAAAAAAAACTGACATGTAAAGATACATCATATAGGTCATCTTTACCATATGATTTAGGTCTCTGCTAATTCTGTTTCAGCTGTTGTTGGATACATTTCCAAAATGGCCCTCAGATAAAGGCATACTTCATTTCATTAAAATGTATATTTATTTGTTTTTTAATGGGTGGTATATTCACATGGCTCAATAGTCCAAAGATAGAAAAAGGTATACGTGAAACATTTCATTTGTATTCTTGTCTTCAAGCTACTCAGTTTCCCTCCCTACTGATCAGTCCTGTTAGCAGTTTCATATGTATTCTTATGGAGATATTTTATCCATACGAAAGCAAACTCATATATAATATAATTTTTCCCTTTTTTGCTCACATGATAGTGTACTATGCACACCATTCTGTACCTTGTTTTTATTCTTAGTTTATCAAGGAGATGATTCCATATCAGTACCTAAAAGTTCTTACTGTTTTTGTAGTGGCATATTATTCTGTCAGGTGCATGCCTCATAATTGACTTTATCCCTATGGGTGGATGTCTGGATGTCTGCATTATTTCCAGTATTTTCTCATCATAAATGATGCTTCTCCATAAGTTACTTTGCACATATGCAAGTCTATCTGTAGAATACATTGTTAGAAGTGGATCTTTTTGTCATTTTATACATTTATAATATTGCCACATGCCTGATTTTTGGATAGGAGGACACAGGATTATAAAGATATCAATCCTCCACAAATGAATGAAATATTTCAACGTGATCACAACCAAAATACCGATAGCATCAATTTCTGGAACTTTAAGTTAGCTCACGATGCACCTCTGCTCACCAATGGCTTTTCACCTTGCTCGGAGAAACAGCCCAAGTCTTTACATTTGCCTGCGAGGCCCTCGTTGATGTCACTCCTTGTTACTTCTCTGCCCTCACGTTCTTCTCACTCACTTTCCACCAGGTACACTGACTTCCCGCCTCAGGGCCTTTGCATGTGCTGTTCCCACCAGTCTTCCCCTAGATATTGGTGCAGCTTATTCCTTCACGTCAACTGCCAGATTCTCAATGAAGTCTGCTCTAACTACCTGGTTCTCTACTTCCCCTACTTCCTATCTTCATTCCCTGTTTTGTCTTTCTCCATATCAGTTGCCACCCTCAGATACTGTACCAATCTGACTGATTTGTTTATGTCTTTCTCTTCCAGGTGGAATGTAAACACCCTGTGGACCAGGATCTTCCCTGTTCTGTTCACTGCTGTATCCTAAGTGCTTAGCCCACTGCCTGGTACTTCACAAGTGCTCAGTCAACATTTATGGATTTAAATAAACAAGTGAGAATGGCTAGGGAGCTCTGGGGGAAAGTGATTAATGGGTAAAGAGTGGTTATTAGCTTGACCAGCTGGTAAAATATGTTATAAAGTGACATAGTTTTGTTTCTGGACCAAGAATAAATTGAGTAGAAAAAAATAGAACAAAGAGTTCATAAATAGACCCAAATCCATATGACAGTTTAAAATATAATGCAAGTCGCATATCAAATCTAAACAGATGGGTTATCCAATAAATAGCTTTGGAATGCCTCTCTAGTTATATGGAGAAAAACAAAATGAAGTCACTACATCTCTCCTTAAATAGAGGGACCAATAATATACATGTAAAAAAATAGGCCGGGCATGGTGGCTCACACCTGTAATCCCAGCACTTTGGAAGGCCGAGGTAGGTGGATCACCTGAGGCCAGGAGTTCAAGACCAGCCTGACCAACATGGTGAAACCCTATCTCTACTAAAAACACAAAAATTAGCTGGGTGTGGTAGCAGGCACCTGTAATCCCAGCTACTCGGGAGGCTGAGGCAGGAGAATCACTTGAACCTGGGAGACAGAGGTTGCAGTGAGCCGAGACTGCACCACTGTACTCCAGCCTGGGCAACAGAGTGGGACTCTGTGTCAAAAAATATAATAACAAAATAAAATTAAAATAAAACACACAAAAAAATCCAAGACTAAAATTCGAAGCAGTTAACTTGGAAACAGTCTTTCGAGGCATGACATAAAACTAAGATGATATCCTGAGGTCAGGAATCTGGAAAAGATTAATAAATTTCACTAAAAATAAATAAGCTTCTGCAGAGAAAATCATCACAAACAGAGTTAGAAAACAACACATACTAGTGAAGACTTTGCAACATATATGACTTTGAATTAATTTCCTAAAATTACAAAATTTCATATAAATTTATAAGAAAAGATAAAGAACCTAACAGAAAAATGGGATAGGACATGAGTAAGCAGTTCTCAGAACAAGAAATCTCAATGGTCAGTAAATAGTGACAATGCTTACTTTCATGTATAATTTTAAAAAGAAAATTAAAATATCAAGAAAGTACATTAAAAGAATTTCAGATTGACAAAGATCCAGTGATTTGTTAATAGCTAATATGGGCAGGGAAGAGAAATAGACACACTCATCCACTTGTCGGGGGCAGTGCAATTTTGAGCAATCTCTGCAGAGCACTTTGGCAATAACTGTGAAATTCAAAGCTAGACATGCCCTTTGATATAGCAATTCCACCTCTAGGAATTTATCCTACAGAGACAAAAGTGTGCAAAAAAGATTCATGTTCAGGGATGTATATGGTAGCATTATTTACACTAGAAAATACTGGCCAGGCGTGGTGGCTCACACCTGCAATCCCAGCACTTTGGGAGGCTGAGACAGGCAGATCACTTGAGATCGGTAGTTCGAGACCAGCCTGGGCAACATGGGGAAACCCTGTTTCTTTTTTTTTTTTTTTTGGAAGTACCAGAGTCCATGAGGCATTTTATTTGTAAATATATGTATTACATCCCTAGAAAAAGAATCCCAGGATTTTCCCTCCTGTGTGTTTTTGTCTTGCTTCTTCATGGTCCATGATGCCAGCTGAGGTTGTCAGTACAATGAAACCAAGCTGGCGGGATGGAAGCAGGTTATTCTGCCATTTTCTAGATCTTTGAGTTGCACATCAAATCTGGGGCTGGCAACCCCTGGTTTCTACAAAAAATACAAAATTACTGGATGTGGTGGGGCATGTTCTGTAAATCCCAGGCACTTCCGGGAGGCTGGGCAGGAGATCATTTGAAACCCGGGAGGCAGAGGTTGAGTAAGCCAAGAATTGCACCCCATGCACTTTAGCCTGGGTGACAGAGTGAGATCCTTTTCTCAAAATAAATAAAATAAAATATATACATTTATTTATACTAACTGTCCATGTAATAAGGAATACTGGTTAAATAAACTATCCTGTCACCCATACAATGGAATGCTCTATAGTCATAAATAAATGACGCTGGGGGCTTATATGTGTTTAATATGAACAATACCCAGTAAATGCAAACCCATGCATGTATGTATTTTCATTTGTAAATATAATGGATATCAATATATATTATTGTATATGTACAAAACTTTCTGGAAAGATTCATTATGTTACCTCTGGGTAGTGGGACTTTGAGTCTAGATTTGGGGAGGAAAAACTTTACTTTCTTTTTCTTTCTTTCTTTCTTTCTCTCTCTCTCTCTCCCTCTCTCTCTCTCTCTCTCTCTCGTCTCCTCTCCTTATTCTTTTCTTTTCTTTTTTTTGACAGGGTCTCACTCTGTTACCCAGACTCAGCCTCCTGGGTTCAGGTGATCCTCCCACCTCACCCTTTAGAGTAGCTGAGACTACAGGCACGTGCCACCACACCCTGCTCTGCTATTTTTTTTTTTTTTTTTTTGGTAGAGACAGGGTTTTGCCATGTTGCCCAGGCTGGTCTCAAACTCCTGGGCTCAAGTCATCTGCCCACCTTGGCCTCCCAAAATGTTGGTATTACTGGTGTAAGCCACCACACCTGACCTGGTTCTCATTTTTTCAATGTGCATGTGTTAGATTTATTATAACAACCTAAAAACAGGTTAAATTATACTCTAAACATGGTTCTAATTGTAGAGGACTAAGGTTCAACTGTGGAAGGTAGTTATAAATTGTATGTATTCATATTATCTTTGTCAGCAATAATAAAAGGAACTTTGCAGAGGCTGGAAGCTGGATTCAAGGGCGTGGTGGCTCACGCCTGTAATCCCAGCACTTTGGGAGGCTGAGGTGGGCGGATCACCTGAGGTCAGGAGTTTCAGACCAGCCTGGACAACATGGTGAAACCCCTTCTCTACTAAAATACAAAATTAGCCAGGCATGGTGGCAGGTGCCTGTAATCCCAGCTACTTAGGAGGCTGAGACAGGAGAATCACTTGAACCCAGGAAGTGGAGGTTGCAGTGAGCCAAGATCACCTCATTGCACTCCAGCCTAGGCGACAAGAGTTAAACTCTGTCTCAATAAACAAACAAATAAATAGATAAATAAATAAAAGATATAGTAACTTGACTGAAGTCCATGAAGTCAGATAAGGTTATCTTTATCTCCCAACCAAAGTAACATCCCCACTTTCCAAATAAAACATATAGATGATTAGCCCCAAGCGTACTGTAGTCTGAGAGAGTAAGGTTTGCATTATGCATCTTCTTACTAAGGGGTGACCTAGGGAGGGGTTATTTAGGTCATCTCCATCAGTTATTAAGCTCTGTGTAAGGTAAACTCTAAATAACAGTGTTTTAAAAGTGGTAGAATTTTTTTTTTTTTCCCTCTCTTGCAAAACAATCATTCCAAAGCTGGGAACCCCAGGGTTGGTATGATGGCTCTAGTTCCATGATCATCAGGGATATAAGTTCCTTGTACTTTCCCATTCCATGTCTTAGCAAATTGCTTCCATCTCAAGGTTGCCTGAAGATTCAAGGTGGCAGCTGGAGCTCTAGCCATCATGCCAGAGTTCCAAATAGCAGGAAGGTATAAGGAAGAAAGGACAAAAAAGTCAACTCTTGACTGATTTAGCTTTCTTTAAGCAACCTCCCAAGAGGGCCCACATACTTTTGTTTAGCTCTTATTAGCCAAATACTTGTCACATAATCACACCTAGCCACAAGGGAGCCTGGGAAATGTGGTCTTTTAGCTGATGACATCATTACCCTGAATAAATCCAGCCTTCTGTTACTCATGAAGAAGGGGAGATTGGACATTATGCAACAATTTGAAGCCTTTTTCTACTCTTTAAGGTTAGTTTCATCTGCAATAATAATAGGCTTTCTGGGGGTGATGTCAGACTCAAATGAAATAATGAATGCAATGCTCTGTTAATACTTGATTCCTTCCTCTTCCCTTTTTAAAATTGACTTTCACAGTCATTGTTTCTTCTGAGAAAGCAAGCAATAATGAAGGCAATATTGATTATATCATTTCTTCCAACTCAAGTCTTGAGTTTTCATTCATATCTGACATAGTTGATTAATTCTAGTTTAAGGAAAGGTTTGTCCAAAGCCCAATTTGTGCAAGTATTGTTTGACTTTTTTAAAAAGACTGAAGGATTGCTTGGCCAACTTTTAAATATTAAGAAAGCCATGCAGCATAATAGTGTCTGATTTAGATGGCTTGTGTTGGGTATGTGGGGAATTGTATGTAAACTCTCAGAGGCAAGGCAGTATGAAAAAGTGGTTAACAGCATGAGCTATGGAGTCAGGATTCTGGGTTTAACTCTTACCTCACTGCAGACTAGCTCTGTGACTGGGTTACACTATAACTCAAAGGTGAAAATATTTTAAAGGAGTAATTACAGTTCCTAATCAGTTGACTTTGAGTCAATCAAAAGACAGATAATCCTGGGAGGGTCTGAACTAATCAAGTGAATTCTTTAAAATAATTATCTCGCTGGTTTTAAAGAAACTGAGAAGGGTCCCTCCACACTCTTGGAACTGTACACCCATTGGAACCCTTAAGGTAAAGCTAACCAGGGAAGTTTACCCCCAGAAGAAGATGACATTCTTAATGTGAACAGCTTTTCCCAAGTTCATGGAGTAAGACTTCTCTGCTATCATGAGACTCTTATCTTTGAATATTTTTCCTTGTTTATGCCTCTATGAACAACAGAAATGAAAAGGGGGACTGTTATGTGCACTTATGGGGTATACTTTTATTTGTGAAGGATTTTGCAACCAGCGTTATACATGGATAACCTTATACTTTGATAGATAAAAGATGAAAGCCCAATGTATGTGAGAAACTTTAATGGTACATACGTTGCCTCATAATCAGTCAAATATAGAACATTGATTCACTCCTCTTAACCAACATCATGAGTTAAAAAATAAAATGCCAGGAAGCCTTCACTCTTCTAGAAGGGCATCATTTGTTAGGTCCTTTTTCCATGGTTTGGAATAAAAGAGGCAATGATTAGAAATGTATCCCTCGTGATAGGCTTTATAGGAGATTCCACTATAAAGGCTATGGTTACACAACAGACCTTAAATTATCTTGTGAAAGTTATGCTAAATAATAGAATTGGCTAAACAGAATTGGCTAAATAGAATTGGCTAAATCTGTGCAGCTGCTGGCACTTATGGCCTATGGAGAAAACATCAGGTATTATAGAGATTCGGTTGCAGGGGATTAACAATAAGACTGCTTAGTAAAGTGAATAGACTCTTTACCTAGCTCATTCTTTGGGAGCATACTCCAAACTCTTGGTATTATCCTCCTGATAGTCATAATAATAGTCACCCTTGTTTGCCAAATTCTCTCCAAGTTTTTAAATGTTTGCATACAGCCACCTCTAAAATGCCAAATGGCCTCTCTTCAACTGGAATGACAACAGCTGAAAGAAATGTATGACCATGAGGTCATCGTAATTTATGAATGTCATGCTGAGACCGGAAACCCAAAATGATGGTAACTGAGAGTGGCACTAAGTCCCTAAGTTTTGTTACACTCTCACCTAAGCTAGAACCTGACCAAAAAGGGGGAATTTTTTTTAAAAACAACATTATGGGAGGCCACTGTTTTGGACTGAACTTATGCACTATGCCCCAGCACACAAAACCAAACCAAAATGGAGTTGCTCATGCTAAATGTGATATAACCAAACTAATACTTTAAGGAAACACATAGATCCTGTAACAGACCAGATTTTGTTTTCTCCTGTAAACAGGATGTTCTAGCATGAGGGGTGCCCTCTACTCAGTCCTTGTTCCTACCTTTGGAAAACTCACTGTTCTACTGTTTCCCAGTGGGTTTCAAGACCAAATAGTGATATCAATGACTAAAGTTTTGGTCAATCTTTCAAAATTGAGAAAATGACCAAAAACAGGGGAATTGTTAAAGCAAACTAAATATGGCCTGAGAAGGACACCATAATTCTGTATTTGAGTCCTTGTGGACAAACTGCAACCTAACTTAACAGGTAGACAGGACTGNGGGGGAATTTTTTTTAAAAACAACATTATGGGAGGCCACTGTTTTGGACTGAACTTATGCACTATGCCCCAGCACACAAAACCAAACCAAAATGGAGTTGCTCATGCTAAATGTGATATAACCAAACTAATACTTTAAGGAAACACATAGATCCTGTAACAGACCAGATTTTGTTTTTCTCCTGTAAACAGGATGTTCTAGCATGAGGGGGTGCCCTCTACTCAGTCCTTGTTCCTACCTTTGGAAAACTCACTGTTCTACTGTTTCCCAGTGGGTTTCAAGACCAAATAGTGATATCAATGACTAAAGTTTTGGTCAATCTTTCAAAATTGAGAAAATGACCAAAACAGGGGAATTGTTAAAGCAAACTAAATATGGCCTGAGAAGGACACCATAATTCTGTATTTGAGTCCTTGTGGACAAACTGCAACCTAACTTAACAGGTAGACAGGACTGAAAACTTAACTTAGGAGTATGTGCCTGTAACAATAGCTGAGTCTTGGCCAATCCCAGCAGCCATACTTCAACCATTCATACACTGCTGAGTGTTCAAACTGTGTTCAAATAAGGTAAACACCAACTTGTAACCAAACCAGTTGTTTCTGTACCTCACTTCCGATTTCTGTGCCTCACTTCCCTTTTTTTGTCTATAAATCTTTTTCTAAAAAATTAAAAGGAAGTAAAAAAATAAAAGCAAACTGTAATGTTGCAGAGAGCTGTGTGTCAGGTAATGGTGGCCTTTAGGAGCTGAAAATGGTCCCTGGCTGACAGCTAGCAAGAAGACTGGGACCTGAGTCCTACAACTGCAAGGAACTAAATTCTGCCAACAATTATGTGAGGTTAGAAGACAACTCTGAGCCTTAGATGGGAACATGGCTCAACTGGAAGCTTTATTTCAGCCTTGTGAGACCCTGAACAGAGAACACAGTTATATAGTGCTTGGACTTCTGACCCATGGAAACTGTGAGATAATACATTTGTGTTGTTTTAAGCTGCCAAGTTTGTGATAATTTGTTACACAGCTATAAAAATACAAATTCAGGGAATGATTTATCTCAAATTCTTCTAGAAAAAGGGTCAGCATACTATGGTCTGGCTCAGATACCAAATCCAGCCTACCACCTTATTTTGTAAATACAGTTTTGTTGGAACACAGCCCATGCCCATTTCTTTTCATATTGTCTATGACTGCTTTCACATTGCAATGCTAGAGTTGTGCAGTTGCAATGCCTAAAATATTTAGTATCTGGCTCTTTCTAGAAAAAATGTGCTGACCCCTGCTCTAAAAGAAGACCTTGAGATAAGCATTTGAGAGCAGGGATTTACTCTAGTACATACTGAGTGGTGATTCCAGGACACACTAGGGAAGTGGGAAGATGAGACAGGTAAAGGAAGGAAGCCAACGAAGGGTGCATTATTGAGCTTACTATCATTGTGTGTGTCTGGGGCTTAGTTTTGCCAGAAAGCTCTGGGAAACAGTATAGAATATGCACCTCAGAGTTCTATAGCCACTAGGGCAAGGGAGTTGGGGTGTTTATTTATCAACTTGGGTCAGTCATTGGTTGAGGACTGCTGCTTCCCTGGCTTTGAAGAAGGCCTTTGGGCAAAAAGATGATGACAGGCAGTTGGAAACCAGCTTTAATTGGCAAAATTAAAGCTGGTGGATAGCGGTGGAACAGGGACAGGGTCTGCTACAGGAGGAAAGGGACCTGAGGACAAGTCTAACTTCTCTCCATTGCCTCACCTCTCTAACAACCTCTCACCAGAGAAAAAGGTGTGACACCTCTACTTAGTCAGTTTGGTAGAAGGAGATGAGCATGCTTGGTTTAGGGTTTTGTGGGTTATTTCTCTTCCAAATTTGCCTGCCCACATAAAGGGTCCATTCTGGTTTGCTCTCTACTATGAAAGGAGCTTATGGGGTAAGCACTGGCCCCGGAAACAGGGGAGCCCATAGTTAAGTTCAAGTCAATGGGACTACATTGGGAAATCCATTTGGAGCTGGATTTAAAACCATGCTCCTTAATCATCTTATTAGTAACAAAGTTGATTATTTCCTTCTCCACTGGTTGGACTTCTCAATTGGTCCTGAACTTGGGCAGAAAAGAGGGATGCAATTTGTTAGGCTTTTAAACTCCACAGATAATTATTATTTTTATGTACTGACTTCCTTAGGTTCTTAATATAACCTAACAAATTACTGTGAAAAACTCTACCAGTGCCCAATTTGTGGAATGGATGTCTTGTGGCTATATTTGCTCAGTATAGTTTGTTTCCTTACACAAAACAAAACTGAGTACAGAGTACTGAATGTTGTATTAGAAACCTACTTTTCCAATTAGTACACAATACTGTTTTTCTGGAAAGATGACAGAAAAGTGCTGTGTATTGAAAAATGCTCATGATGTATTAATACTCTTCTCTTCATAACTTGATCAACAACGGCCTTTTGTGACCTAGAGAGACACACTATATCCTAAAACAGAAATACCAGACATGCATGTCTACCATAAAAAGAGACTTGCACAGGGAGTGCCGTTTACCCCCAGGGAAAGCAGAAGGAAGCCATATATGAGCGAACAGTAATGCCTTTTATGGTTTCTCTTTTGAAACTTGATTCTTATCAAGTTTCTTTTTTACTTCATGCATAATGAGATTCATGCATAATGAGATTCTCTGCTACTTGTGTTGTTTCTATTTAGTAACTACTGCTATTTCTACTGTGCTAAAAAACAAACAACAACAACATCAAAAAAACTTGAAACATCTTATGAAATGGCCCTAACAGAAAGAAAGAAAATTGACTAAGGAAATGGAAAAGTTGGACTAAGCGTGTTATAAATGTGGTTGAGGTGGACAGAGGATGTGAGTTGGGAGTCAGTGATGGATGAGATTTGCCATGCCTGTCTCACATCTTGAATAGCCCAGATCCTCACTGTCTTGACATGGGGCTTTCTCATATTATGGCTGGTGGCCACGTGTATCAGAAAGGATTAGCCCCAGCTGTAGGTAACAAAGACTTCAAATCACAGTAGCTCAAGAAAATGAAGTTTACTTCTCCAATGTCAAAGTCAGAGTGGGGCAGTCCAGAGCTGGTGTGTGGCTGCTGTGTTTCATGAAGTCTTCAAGGACCCACACTCTTCTCATCTCAATGCTCTACCATCCCAGGGTGTTACCTTCCATCTATGGTAGAGAATGAAGGTCAGCCACTATGTCAGAATTCTGGGCAGCAGGAGAGAGAAAGGATGAAGAAGAAAACTGTGCAATGGGCATGCACCAGCTGTCTTTTAAAGGAGGTGCCTGGCAGCAGCCACAGGGCTCTTTTGCTCATACCTCATTGGTCAGAACATAGCCACATGGCCACAACTAGCAGCAACAGGGGCTGAGAAATGTAGTCTTTCCATGTACCTGGCTGAAAACCAAGGTTTCTACTACTATGGAAAAAGGGACTTAGATATTGGGGATGACCACAATGGGCCAGAAATTGTTCACTGGGGTGTACCCTCCAAATGTTGTTCCCAAATGCTGATTCCAAGGACTGGTGCCAACCAGAAAGTATTCACTGGGCTCTATTGAAATGTAAACAAATTTGTGCAAAATACAGATTTTTTAATAGTCTTATTTAAGGAACTGTCTTTCATTCTGCCTTTGTCTTGCCTTCATGTCTCATGGAATTTTTAATGTTAAAATGTTGTTTTTGAAATCAGGATCGGAATATGTGGTTGTCGTTGGCTACCCTGTGTCCTTACTCCTCATCTACTTGTGTTCTAGGCATTCTACTGCACTCACTTCAGGGAGCCCCTTCCTCAGTCTTTGACAGGCACCACATTTGAGTGCTCTCAAGTCTGTTTTCCCATGATGGTGTAATGGCCTGTTGACTTGGGTAGTGGGTTCAAATCTTGGTCTTCAAGCTCTAATGTGCAGAAATAAAACCTTATTTTTCTGCATTTGATGTTAATTTCTATTTCAACCTGTCATTCAGCAGAGTGGGGGAAATGTAAATTTGCTAAAATCGTGACTCTTCCCTTTTCTGTGGCATTGGGTCTAAATTTGGAGTTGGGGGAGTGGAGGTAGCGATCTGGGCTTTGGGTCCTCTGTTCACTTCTGCATCACCTGAGGTGTTCCTCTTCTTGCCTGGCTCTTTGTCACCCTTCCCCATGGCTCTGTTCCTCATCCCATTGTCAAGGGCCTATGTAGCCAGGCTTTCTCTCAGCTCTCAGTTTCCACTGGGAGACATGGGAATAAACATATATGTTCTCACTGTGCTTGGTCACAGGAACTTCTGTGGAGCTCCCTAAGACACTGTCCTCTTCTGCTAGCCTCTAATGTATGGGGAACACCCTGGTATGCTCATGCATGGCTGCGTGAGACCCTCTTCCAGAGACCATAGGCCCATGTTGTAGAAGGCTTTTGCTTGCAAGTCAAATGGCTTGAAAGTATGGATTGAATCATTTTATATGGCAAGAAGGTTGGAAGTAGACAGGCTAATTAAGGTAGTCAGCTCTGTTAAGCTTTCTCAGCCATTCTCTTGGCTTCCCCCTTAGTTATAACATACTTGCTGTGATGCCAAGCACCATGTTTTCTCCTGATCACACCCAAAGCAGCAAGAAATGGTATTTCACTTTCTTTCAAGAAGGAAAATCTTTACAATACCCTTTCCCTTCACAAGTCATTGGGCAGGACTGGGTCATTGGATTACCATGGCTAGTTTACCATGGCTGGTTTACCATGGCAATCATGATTCATTCCCTGGGGCTCAGTACATTGTCACCCACTGTCTGAATGCTATCAGGGTTCAGGACAGCCAATAGTGTCTGCCACAGATTCTTTCTGTCCTCTCCTTACCTTAGAGTCTTCGGGGGGGGCGGTGCGGGCATAGCAGTGCTAGGACTAAAAACATACTTGTGCGTGTACAACTGCCCCTCTGGCAACCTCTCTCCCACAGGGAGTCATCTGGTGGAGAGGAGTGACTGGAAGAAAGTGGCAAAGTATTGTTTTATATTCTTCAATATTGATGGCATTTCCACATGAGTTCTATTTGCCTCTCCTGAGCATGAGGCTTTCGGAACTCAAAAGCCCAGAGGTGAATCGTATTTCCACTGTTTCCAGATCTCATCCCTTCTCTGAGTTAATGAACAACTGAGCAGGGGCAGGGTTACAGGGCAGAATGTTTTCTCATCACACTCATCTGTACCACCAGGTAGACCGCAGCTCCTTGAGGGCAGAAGCTTGCCCTTGTATCCCCAGCACCTGACACTTAGCAAGTGGCCATACTTGTCACAAAACTAAAAAGATAAAGAACCTCTCCTAGGAGCAGGAAAGGGAGCTATTAAATAAATTAACAGATTGAACACTAACCTTTGCAACAAGTCCAGAGAGATGATATTTCAGGTCCTCCAAAGTTTCTGATTTTTCTGATCAGGACAATGAGGCACACTAGATCAAGCCAAGATGACTAGAGTATCATTCCACGTCAATACAAGATTAAGAAGTCATGCCTGTTTCACAGAAAGGGAATGGAAAGAAAGGGTAAAAGTTGGAAAATGTTCAAGATGGAAGGGATTTTCTGCAGTGAGTGCTATGGTGCCCAACAGAAAAATGGTAGAACTGGGTTATACAACTTGAATTAATGCAAATTGTTATACTTTGAGTAAGAGCAGGTTGACAGTTAAAGCTTACCTATGAGGAGCAAAGCTCTTCTCTTTTTAATTATTTTTTCGAGGGAGAGTCCTGCTCTGTTGCCTAGGCTGGAATGCAATGGCACAATCAGGGATCACTGCAGCCTCAAACTCCTGGGCTAAATGGATCCTCCCGCCTCAGCCTCCTGAGTAGCTGGGACTACAGGTGTGTGCCACCAACCCTGGCTAATTTTTAAATTTAAATTTTTTTTTTTTTGGTAGAGATGAAGTCTTGCCATGTTGCCCAGGTTGGTCTAAAATTCCTGGGCTCAAGCTATCCTCCTGCCTCAGTCTTCCAAAGTGTTGGAATTACAGGCATGAGCCACTGTGCCCAGCAAAGACCATATTTTTGACTTGTAGTATTATTAGTGTTTTTCTAAAAAGTGTTGTTCTTGGTATTTCCTTTATCCTGTGGCCTTCCTGCCAACTCACAAACTCAAGCCCTGCCATTCTGTCTGCACTCATTGCTAAAAGAAGTATTGAGATGCAGAACATAGAGCAATGAAGAACCTCTTTCTGCCTTTTAAATTTCAAATCTTGGCCCTTAGGCCAGACTTGTGCAGTGTTGTTAGGTGGACCCTGTTTAGTGGCACTGCTCAGATCCAGTGTGCACTGACATGGGATTGCTTCCTCTGGGATGGAGAGGCATCTTGGTCTTATTTGCACAAAGATGCCACAGGGGTTTGAAACAGCCTGGCCCTTAGCTGAGAACAGAAAGGGTTAAGGTTTAGGTAATAGATTTAGAGGAGTACTTGAGTCAGAGTCAGGTTTCACACACAGACCCCACACACAGATTTCAGAGACACTCATAGAAGTATATTATATCCTTTTCCCCTTTAGAAACATCCTCTTGCTTCTTGACACATATGGTACAAGTCTACACTCATTTGCTCCAATGCACTGCAAACCAGTACTGTCCAATAGAACCATCTGCGATGATGAAAAAGGACTATTATGTGCTGTCCAAGTGGCTGTTGAGCACCTGAAATGTGGCTATGTGACCAGGGAATTGCATTTTAAATTTTATTCATTTTAATCAAGTTAAATTTAAATGCCAAATGTGGCTAGTTGTTACTGTATTGGACAGCGCAGACATTGAACATTTCCATCATTGAGGAAATTTCTATTGGACAGCATTATTCCTCCAGAAACCAGTCCTGAGATAGGACTTGAAATTCATTTGGAAGATTAAGGGAGTGGGAAAGGGATACAGAAAACGAAGTCAGCCAGAAAAGGCTGTGTTGTTGAGCACATCTGCTTTGGGGGCAACTGGAGCTGAGTCATGCTGAGGAACTCTGGGAACTGACGTACAGCATGTACCTCAGAATCATCCCACCCAAGAGGTGAAGGAGTTGGTATATTTCTCTACTAATTCCTGCTGATCATTGATTGATGGCTGCCCCAGGGTGCGTGGCTTCTCAGCACTTTTACCTTCAGGCAGAGTCACAGAAGAGAATTGTTGGAGTTGGCAGGGCTTGAGTGCACGAGTCACCCACAGTGCCTGCCCCCTTCACTCCTGATCCCTGGGCTGCTCTCCAGGCATGGCCATAATGTATCATGTGCATCCTTGGAGACATTTTTGCAAACATAAGTATAAATGCATATATGTAAATAGATGTATTTTTTTCATTTATCCAAATGGGTTTATTCCATATATACTCTTTTGCACTTTGCTTTTTTGTTTTTGTTGAGACAGGGTCTCTGGAGTCCAGAGCTGGAGTGCAGTGGCGTCATCATGGCTCACTGTAGCCTCAACCTCCTGGCCTCAAGCCATCCTCCTGCCTCAACTCCCTAAGTAGCTAGGTCTACAGGCATGTGCCACCATGCCTGGCTAATTTATTATCTTTTGTAGAGACAAAAGGTCTCACTATGTTGCCCAGGCTGGTCTCAAACCCCTGGGCTCAAGCAATCCTTCCACCTCGGCCCAGCAAAGTGCTGGGATTATAGGTGTGAGCCACTGTGCCTGGCCTGCACTTTTCTTTTTGCACTTAAAAATATACCTTGGAGATTCTCTGTTGGAGTCATTTCTTTAATTCCTTTTCTTGGCTGTACTTATTAAAAACAAGTTCAGACTGAAAGAGAAAAGAGCTGCAATGGCTTGGCTGAAAGAATGCAAAGAGCCTTGTGTTTAGCTTATGGATTTAAAAGGCAAGCTGTTTGTTGAGATTGCAGAGTTCGGTTTAAGGCATTTTGGGATGGAGTGATTTTCCTGTTAAAAACAAATGAGAATTTGCTTGGTGATAAACTCAAGCAGTGTGTGGGCTGATTAGACAACAGAGCATGCAATCAATGCATTAACCTCCTAGGATGACTGCAGTAGCAGACGGCAGCTGTCTCCGAGGGGGGACATCCTCAACTTGTTCTGAACAGAGGCATCAGAAGTCCCGAGTTGGGGTCCCAGCTCTGCCATTGACTTGTGTCATTTTTGAAGCCTCTTGAACTTTTGGGACCTCTGTTTTCTTGTCTATTAGGTGAGTATGCTAATGCCTGTTCTACCTCCTCTCAATGGGTTTGATGCATGGACAGGCCAGTGTTGCAAATCCAAATGTCTTCAGGGCTATTCAGGCAAGTAAACTTGCCTGAGTCAACTGAGGCTGTTGTAAGTAATGGGGAGTAGTGGAGACTATAGCTAAGAGGAGAATAAATTGCATACATGCACACACGCATATTTCCCATCTCCCCTGTTTGAACATTTAAGCAAATACTATCCTAACCAGATAAACCACATCTGTGGACTGCTTGCAGCCTTTCAGCAAGAGGTGACATCCTATAAATTTGAGTTATAACCTCCATGGAAAGGAGGTGGCTCTGTTGTGACTGTTTACTGAACCTCATCCCTATTGACTCTTTCAAAAACCGTGTTCTTCCATTTCAATTGTCCCTTCCTGCAGCAGTCAAGAGAAGCTTGAAGTTGGCTGTGGAAATGACTCCAAAATGTCAGTGGCTTGAAACAGCAAAGATTTATTTCTTGCCCACAGTACTCATCCATTGGCCATGAAGCTGAGGCTGACCTCAACATCCTAACTCATGAAGCCTGATGGGAACTCAGACTTTATTCTCTGGCAGTTTTTAATCTCTACAAACAAACAAGTGAAAGATACACATGTACACAATATAAACGTCAAATAATCCTGCATAAGCTTAAGACTTAAAAAAGTAGTAGTCCTGTGCCTCACCTCTCCACACCTTATTCTGACTCTCAGAGGCCACCATTTTCAGGTGGTGACAAATGCTGTGGGAGAAATAAAGGCATCAGAGGGGTTAAGGAGTGCCCTGCTGTGAAGGCATTGCGGTTTTAAGTATAACATTGAGAAAGTGACATTTGAGAAAAGGATGCAGGGAGCGATTTACATGGATATCCAGCAGGTAAGCTGTATAGGTAGAGAAATGACAAAGTCCAGGGGTGGGAGTGTTCTGGGCTGTTCTGGATCAGTGCTCCTCACATAGAAGGGTAGAGGAATCCCCTGAGGGTCTTGATGAAATGCAGACTCTCATTCAGTGGGGCCAGAGTGGGACCTGAGACTCTGCATTTCTATTGAGCTACCAGTTGATGCTGAAATACTGGTCTAGGGACCACATTTGGAAGGTCCTAGAAAAAGTTAGGAAGTCAATGAGACTGGAGCAGAATGAGAGAAATGGGCGGGTAGAATGAACCGATGACAGAAAGATAATAGGGGGCCAGATCGTGCCATGCTTGTAGGCCACTGTAAGGGCTTGAGCTCATATTGCAAGTGATACAGAAGCAGAAAAGTGACTTGTTCTGGCTTATGTTTTAGAATAGATTGTAGGAGGGCAAAGGCAGTTAGGAAGCTATGGAACTAATGCAGGTAAGAGATGGTGATGCTTTGGACTGGGAGGAGGTGGTGGGATGGAAGAAGTGGGGAGAGCCAGCAGGCTTTCTGATAGGTTGGTTGGAGGCATGAAAAAGGAGTTGCTTGAGCACCTGGAAGAGTGGAGTTGCCATTTCTGCCCCATCTCTCACATCTATTTTCTCTTTCCAGTTCCACTGCCACTTCTCCAGGTTAGGTCCCATCAATTCGCATTACTGTCATCGCCTTTGAACAGATGATATAAACATATTTGTCTTGAGAAATGGCTTTGTTCAGTCCCAACCTTTGTAAAGACCTTGCGGTTGCTCATAGCATCCATGGTTTAGCAGGGAGGACCCTTCATGAACTGGCTCTTCTCCATGCTTCTGTGTCATCACTCTGCTTCATGAACTAATTGTTCTAGCCCAGAGCTTCATGACTGTCTCCCTATCATGATGCAAAGGATATAGAGGGTGTTGAGCTGTGAGATATTTGTAAACACTGGCACAGTCACCCTAAGGCCACCATGTTGTCTCCCAGTCAAAAGCTTTAATCCACTTTGGTTGTGTATACTTTTTTTTGTTGTTTTTTAAAGAGACAGGATCTCGGCTGGGCGCGGTGGCTCATGCCTGTAATCCCAGCACTTTGGGAGGCCGAGACGGGCAGATCACGACGTCAGGAGATCGAGACCATCCTGGCTAACACAGTGAAACCCCGTCTGTACTAAAAATACAAAAAAAAATTAGCCAGGCATGGTGGCGGGTGCCTGTAGTCCCAGCTACACGGGAGGCTGAGGCAGGAGAATCGTTTGAACCCGGCGGGCGGAGCTTGCAGTGAGCCGAGATTGCGCCACTGCACTCCAGCCTGGGCGACAGAGCGAGACTCTGTATCGCAAAA
>NW_016802942.1:50714-55190 GCF_001698545.2 Rhinopithecus bieti | reverse complement strand
AAAAAAAAAAAAAAAAAGAAAGCAAGCCATTTGCAAACTTTCCTTTACTGTTCTTTTATCATTATATCAAATTATTCACATCTGTGCTACTCAGTGTGGCGTCTATAGACCAGCAGCATCACCTGGGAGCTTGATAGAACTATACGTTCACGGACCCCACCCCAGACCTACTGAATGAGAATCTCTGACAGCAGGGCCTGGGAATCTGTGTTTTAATGAGCTCCCCAGGATATTCTAACACATATTAAAGTTTGAGAAGTAGTGCCTATCATACCTCAAATTGAACATCAGTAGGCCCCCACACCATATTTGAGAACAGCCAACTTAGCCTAGTGGGTACAACTTTGGCTGTACAAGAATCACCAGGGGAGCTTTAAAAAACAAAACTAAAACCAGCAATGGCTGGGCCCCCATGACCAGCGATTCTGCTTTAATTGATGTAGGGTGGGATCCAAGTGATTCTAACATGCAGCCAGGTCTGAGAACCTTGCAAGCTGGCAGACGGATCTCCGTTCTGTTTCCCACACACAGCTGTATTTTCCGCTTTGCACTGTTCTCTCTTCCTGGAGTGCTTGTTCATGCCATCTCCATGTTGCCAACTCTATTCGTTCTGGGAATCTGAGCCCAGACTCACCTCCTGCATGCATTGGCCCCCGAGCTTCTCCTCCCCTCAGTTACTGCTGCATCTGAGCTGCACTTTCCTCACTAACCAAAGTCTCTACTACCTTTGTCACATTTGTTACTCACTTTTGTTACTTTAAAAATCTCTTACTACATAATGTTTGGTGTAATATCCATTTCTGATCTCTTTTATATCTTTGCAGTGACCTAGAAAATGGTGGATGGATGCTTAACAAATGTTTGTTGTGAAAGAATAGTTCAAGTAGCATCAGAGAGAATTCACATTTTATTGAAACCTCATGAGTGGCCGCTATGGCACTTGTGGCCGAATGTGACCCTTACATTGTACTCTGTTAAAATGAGGCCTCATTCCATGAAAAACTGTTCCTCAAACTGTGTCCCATGGAGAATCTGTGGTCAGCATATACAAATACTATTCTAAAGAACAACTGTTCTTTGACCAGAAAATAAAAATTAAGAAATATTACAAACCACACAATTTCTGCATGTATTAGTCAGGGTTCTCTAGAGGGACAGGACTAATAGGATAGATGTCTATATGAAAGGGAGTTTATTACGAAGAATTTACTCACACAATCACAAGGTTAAGTCCCACAACAGGCTGTCTGCAAGCTGAGGAACAAGGAAGCCAGTGGTGGATCAGTCGGAGTCCCAAAACCTCAAAAGTAGGGAAGCCAACAGTGCAGCCTTCAGCCTATGGCCAAAGGCCCAAGAGTCCCTGGCAAACCACTGGTGTAAGTCCAAGAGTCCAAAAGCGGAAGAACTTGGAGTCTGCTATTTGAGGGCAGGAAGCATCCAGCACGGGAGAAAGATGAAGGCAGGAAGACTCAAGCCAGTCTAGTCCTATCATGTTCCTCTGCCTGCTTTTATCCTAGCTGTGCTGGCAGCTGATTAGATGGTGCCCACCCAGATTGAGGGTAGGTGTGCCTCTCCTGGCCCACTGACTCAAATGTCAATCTCCTTTGGCAACACCCTCACAGACACACTGAGGAACGATACTTTGCATCCTTCAATCCAATCAAGTTGACACTCAATATTAGTCATCACACTGCACATCGCTCTTTAGCTTTTCCTACCATCCCCAGACCACAGAGCTTCTTAGTCTTTCTTCTTATTATCACTTTTCTTTCCACAGAGCAGAAATTCACATAACATAAAAGTAACCATTTGAAAGTGAACAGTTCAGTGGCATCTAGTACATTCACCATGTTGTGTAACTGCCACCTCTATCTAGTTCCAAAACATTTTTATCACCCCAAAAGGAAACTACCCACAAGCAGTCATTCCCCAATTTCACCAACTCTTAGCCCCTGGCAACTACTAATCTGCTTTCTGTCTCTGTGGATTTGCCTATTCTAGACATTATTTTATTTGTTTTTTGAGATGGAGTCTCACTCTATCACCCAGGCTGGAGTATAGTGGCGCGATCTTGGCTCGCTACAACCTCCGCCTCCCAGGTTCAAGCGATTCTCCTGACTCAACCTCCTGAGTAGCTAATATTACAGGTCCCTGCCACCACGCCCAGCTAATTTTTGTATTTTTAGTAGAGGCAGTGTTTCACCATGTTGGCCAGGCTCATCTCGAACTCCTGACCTTAAGTGATCTGCCCAACTCAGCTTCCCAAAGTGTTGGGATTACAGGCATGAGCCCCAGCGCCCAGCCTGGATGTCATTTTATGTATATGGAATCATGCAATATGTGGCCTTTTATATCTGGCTTCTTTCTTAGAGCATAATGTTTTTGAGGCTTCTCAGTATCTGTTTACAGCCACTTTTTTTTTTCCCTACTTATCCCTCATATACTGGGTTTTCTCAAAGTTCTACCCTTAGCTTTCTTTTCTTTTAACCTTTGTGGCCTCCCTAAATGGTTTACTCTATTTCTGTAGAATCTACTACTACAATTAGACCCACAATTGCTCTGTGTCTGCTCCTGGCCCAAATTTTTCTCCTGGATCCAAAGCTGTGTACTTAAGTGCCCACTGGACTACTCTGGTTCTGTCACCTGCAATTATAGGAAAATCTCCTCTTCTCCTTTTCTCTTCTTGAGTTTGCTAGCTCACTCAATGGTGACATTCCCCCCAATCTCCCAAGCCAGGGGCTCACCTCCCTATCAGGGTGGTAAAGTATAGCACAGAGGCAAGGGCTCAGAAAGACTTGAAACCTGGGTTCAATCTTCACCCCTCTATGACGTTTTCTAGCTTGCTGGCTTTGAACAAGTTACTTAATCTAAGTTCATTTCTGTATCTGGGAAATGAGAAATTGATACTCCCAGTATTGTGCTGGGATGAAATAAGGTAGCATATTTAAAGTGTTCAGTGCACAGCAAGCTCGTATTATTACACTCATCACCAACCAATCACACATTTCCCATCTCTATTGGTTTCCTGTTGCTGCTATGACAAATTACTGCAAACTTAGTGACTTAAAGCACACGAATATGTCCTCTTATGATTCTGGAGGTCAGAAATCTGAAAGAGGTCTTACTGGGCTAAAATCAAGGTGTTGGCAGGGCAGCATGTCTTCTGGAAGTTCTAGGGGAGAATGTTTTCTTGATTTTTCCGGTTTCTAGAGACTGCCGGCATTCTTTAATATATAGCCCCTTCCTTTCATTACTCCAACCTACCTCCCTTTTATAAGGACCCTTGTGATGACATTGGGCCCACTTGGAGGACCCAGGATGCTCTCTCCCTGGCAAGCTCCTTAACTTGGTTACATCTGCAAAATCTTTGGGGATGCAAAGGAATGTATTCACAGGTTCCACATTGTGGAATGTGGACACATTGGGAGGGCCTATCACACCATCTCAAGGACCCACATAGGTCAACATCCACGCCTACCCTGTCATTTTCTAACTTCCCACTCTATCCAAGGCTAATGTGAAGCTCAGTCAAATCTAGCTGGCAGTGAGGAAGAGCAGTCTGAAGATCAGCATATCTGGTAAATCTGCAATGCTTGTCTTGTATGTCCATTATATAAAATGGGGACATTACAACATTTGGAATAGTTAAACTGGAAAAGAGAAATCATATAACCTACTATTTTTAAGGATTTGAAGGCCTACCACATGGATGCAATCTTGTGCTTCTGTGTTCACAAGATGGTCCTCTATTAAGTATGACATTGAGTTGACTAGCCATTAAATGCCCTTCCAACTCTGTTATTCTCAAAGTCAGAAGACAAGGGCTAATTGTATATCTGTATTAGTTTGTTTTCATGCTGCTGATAAAGACATACCCAAGACTGGGCAATTTACAAAAGAAAGAGATTTAATGGACTTACAATTCCACGTGACTGGGGAGGCCTTGCAATCATGGCAGAAGGTGAAAGGCCTGTCTCACATGACAGCAGACTTGTAAGACTTATTCACTATCATGAGAACAGCATGGGAAAGACCTACCCCCATGATTCAATTACCTCCCACCAGGTGCTTCCCACAACACATGGGAATTCAAGATGAGATTTGGGTGAGGACACAGCCAAACCATATCAATATCCATAGTTACATAGGAGCTTGGCAAAGAACTAGAATCTTAATCCTATACTCTAAGCAGTAAAATTCTATAAGCTAGCATGTGGAAAGGAACACAAAAGGGGTGCAGTAGATTACTTGCAAAAAAGGCTGCAATAATTTCTCCCATCCCTGTATGCACATCCTCTTGCAATGGGACTTAAAGCTCTTCCCATCAAGAGGTGGAGTCTATTTTTCCACCCCTCGAGTCTGGGCTTGGCCACGTGATCTGCTTTGGGCAATGGGACATCAGAAAACGTGAAGAAAGCAGAGGCTTATAAAATCCTTGCATGCTGTGGCTTGTCCTCTTTTCTTTTTCTTTTTTTT
>NW_016802942.1:39744-49273 GCF_001698545.2 Rhinopithecus bieti | reverse complement strand
CTTCCCTTCCCTTCCCTTCCCTTCCCTTCCCTTCCTTCTTTCCTTCTTTTTTTTGAGATAGATTCTTGCACTGTCATTCTGGCTAGAGTGCAGCGGTGCAATCATGGCTCTCTGCAGCTTGACCTCCCAAGCTCAGGTGATTCTCCCACCTCGGTACCCCAAGTAGCTAGGACTACAGGTACATGCAACCACACCTGGCTAATTTTTTTTTTTTTTTTTTTTTTTTTTGGAGACGGAGTCTCGCTCTGTCGCCCAGGCTGGAGTGCAGTGGCCGGATCTCAGCTCACTGCAAGCTCCGCCTCCCGGGTTTACGCCATTCTCCTGCCTCAGCCTCCCGAGTAGCTGGGACTACAGGCGCCCGCCACCTCGCCCGGCTAGTTTTTTGTATTTTTTAGTAGAGACAGGGTTTCACCGTGTTAGCCAGGATGGTCTCGATCTTCTGACCTCGTGATCCGCCCGTCTCGGCCTCCCAAAGTGCTGGGATTACAGGCTTGAGCCACCGCGCCCGGCCCCCTGGCTAATTTTTTAAATTTTTTTGTAGAGAGGGGGTGATATGGTTTGGCTTTGTGTCCCCACCCGAATTTCACCTCAAATTGCAATCCCCACACGTCAAGGAAGGGACCTGGTGGGAGGTGATTGGATCATGGGGGCAGATCTCCTCCCTTGCTGTTCTTGTGATAGTGAATGAGTTCTCACGAGATCTGATGGTTTAAAAGTATCACTTCTCCCTTCATGCTCTTACTCTCTCTCCTGCTCCACCATGGTAAAGACGTGCTTGCTTTCCCTTTGCCTTCCGCCATGATTGTAAATTTCCTGAGGCTTCCCCAGCCATGTGAAACTGTGAGTCAATTAAACATCTTTCTTTCTTTTTTTTTTTTTAATAAATTACCCAGTCTCAGGTATGTCTTTATAGCAGTGTGAAAATAGACTAATACAGGGGGCCTCCCTGTGTTGCCCAGGCTGGTCTCAAACTCCTGGGCTCAAGAGATCCACTTGCCTCGACCTCCCAAAGTGTTAGGATTACAGGCATGAGCCACTGCACCTGGCTTCTTATACTCACTTGTAATCAACTTGTTCATCAGTAAATTGGGGCTCATGCTTCATAAGGTGGTTAGGAGAAAACAAGGCAGGTAATGTGTGTAAGTTGTCTAGCACGATAACACACATTACATACCTCGTAAAGGCTGAATCCTTCACTTTCCCTTCAGACTTGTGATTCTGGTGTCGCTGTCAAATTCTATAGCACTCAAAAGAAGAAAAAAGGCTTTGTAAAGTCTTTTTTTAGACAGACAAAATATATCTCCTCCCTTTGAAAAGTGGAACAAGTATAACTGATATAAACACAACTTGCAAAATCGATATTAAATTTTGTTTTATTTTAAAGCATTTTATTTTGGAATTATTTTCAAATAGAAAAGTTATACAGACAGTGCAGAGTTCCCATATACCCTTACTCAGTTACCCTTGTTGTTAACATTATACATAACTATGGTACATGTGTCAAAACCAAGAAATTTACATTGGCACATTCCTATTAAATAAAACTACAGGCTATATCTAGATTTTACCAGATTTTCCACTAATATCCTTTTTCTCCTCCAAGATCCCACATTGCATTTAGTTGTCATGTCCCCTTAGTCTCCTCTGTGACAGTTTCTCAGTCTTTCTTTGCCTTTTGTGACCTTGAGGATTTTGACTCATATTGGTCAGGTATTTTGTCAAATGTCCCCAATTTGGGCTTATCTGATATTTTTCTCATGTTTAAATTGGGGTTATGGGTTTTGAGAATCCCACAGAGGTAAAGCTCCCTTCTCATCACATCATATCAGGTTGTCCATAACATCAGCAGAACTTACCACTGGTGATGTTGACCTTGATCACTTGGATAATATGGTATCTGCCTGGTTCTTCTGAAAGTTGTTATTTTCCCCTTTGTGTACTTTGTTCTTTGGAAGTGAGTCACTAGTCTAGCCCACACTCAAATGGGGGAGGGAGAGCGAGGCATGGTGGCTCACACCTGTAATCCCAGCACTTTGATAGGCTGAGGCAGGAGGATTGCTTGAGCCCAGGAGTTTGAGATCAACCTGGGCAATATAGTGAGGCCCCATCTCTTGAAAAAAAAAAAAAATTAGCTGGGCATGGTGGTTCATGCCTGTAGTCCTAGCTACTCGGAAGTGTTGAGGTGGGAGAATTGCTTGAGCCCAGGAGTTTGAGGCTCCAGTGAGCCAAGATCACACCACTGTACTCCAGCCTGGGCAATAGAGCAAGACCTTGTCTCTCAAAAAGAAATTTAAAAAAGATGGAGACGGAGGGTGAGTAAAGCTCCCACATCATGGAGGGGGTAGTATCTATAGATATTATTTGGAATTATTTTGTAAGGAAGATTTGTCTCTTCTCTCTATTTATTTATTTATTTATTAGTCAATTGTTTATCAGTATAGACTCAAGTATTTTTATGTTATACTTTGGGTTACAATCCAACACCATATTATTTACTTTGTTGCTCAGGTTGTCCAGTTTGGCCACTGGGAGCTCTTTCGGGAGTGGCTTCTGTGCCCCTTTGACATGCCGCCATCCTTTTATTTGGTTTTGAGTGTATTAGCTTTGATGTAAAACTTGGTTTTCTCCCCCATCTATCCACTGAAATTGCTTTAAGGTCCTTCAGATGACAATAGTTTCTAGATTGTCTACTTTTCTTTCTTTAATTTATCAGACCTCTCCATCACATTTAATACCGTAAACTTCTTTCCTTCAAATTCTATTTCACTTGAAAAATTTACTGTGAAATTTTCAAACAAAACAAAACTAGAGAGAATAGCATACTGCATCTCCACGTGTCCATCACTTGGCTTTGGTAATTCTCATTATTTTGCTGATCTGATTTCAACTGTTGCCTCTCTCATGCCCTGTCACTGGAGCACTTTAAGGAAAACCCCAGATATCATATCAGCTCAACTTGAAATAGTTCAGTGTCTTTAACAGACAAAAACAAAAAACAAAACAAAACAAAAAAAACAAAAAACCATAACCATAAAACAATTATTATACCTAACAATGTTAATAAGTCTTGAATATCTTCTAACACTCGGTCCATACTCAGATTTCTCCAATGATCTAAAAGTGTTTTAATAATTAATTTGTCCAAGTTAGGACCCATACAAGTTCCACACCATATCCCATAACACCTCCTCGCCCTCACCATCACTCTTTCTCCAACATGCGCTTCTCTGTCACCAGAGATGGAGTCTCACTCTGTCACCAGGCTAGAGTGCAGTGGTGCAATCTGGGCTCACTGCAACCTCCCCCTTCTGGGTTCAAGTGATCCTCTCACCTCAGCCTCCCAAGTAGCTGGGATTACAGGCACGTGCCACCACACCCAGCTAATTTTTGTATTTTTGGGGGTTTCACCATGTTGGCCAGGATGGTTTCCATCTCTTGACCTCGTGATCCACCTGCTTTGGCTTCCCAGAATGCTGGGATTACAGGCATGAGCCACCGTGCCCAGCCCCAACATGTGCTTCTTAAAAGTCCATTTGTGGCCTGGCTTGGTGGCTCACGCCTGTAATCCCAGCAGTTTGGGAGGCCGAGGTGGGCGGATCACCTGCGATCAGGAGTTGAAGACCAGCCTGGCCAACATGGTGAAACCCCGTCTGTACTAAAAATACAAAAATTAGCCAGGCATGGTGGTGGCACCTGTAATCCCAGCAATCCCAGCTACTCTGGAGGTTGAGGTGGGAGAATCCCTTAAACCCGGGAGGCAAAGGTTGCAGTGAGCCAAGATCACGCCACTGTACTCCAGCCAAGAAAAAAAAAAGTCCATTTGTTAAAGAAACTGGGTCTTCCATCCTATGACATTTCTCACATTCTGGATTTGGCTGATGACATCTTCAGTGTCTTTAAACATGTTGGTCTTCTCCCTGAACTTCCTGTGACTGGTAATTAGACACAGAGTCTTGAGTAGATTTCGGTTGCAAATATAGATGATAGACAGATAAGATGGATAGATGATAGATAGACAGATACATGATAGATAGATAGATAGATAGATAGATAGATAGATAGATAGATAATAGAGTTCTTCAGGGCCCCACTGTCACAGATCAATTCCTCTTAGTTTACATACTGTCCCTTTTTCCACATTCCTAAGGCCGAGGGCTGGAACATCTGTATTTTTATTTTATTTTATTTTATTTATTTATTTATTTATTTATTTATTTTGAGACGGAGTTTCGCTCTTGTCGTCCAGGCTGGAGTGCAATGGTGCAATCTCGGCTCACTGCAACCTCCACTCACGCAACCTCTGCCTCTCTGGTACAAGCGATTCTCCTGCTTCAGCTTTCGGAGTAGCTGGGATTACAAGTGTGCACCACCACGCCCAGTTAATTTTTGTATTATTAGTAGAGATGGAGTTTTACCATTTTGGCCAGTCTGGTCTAGAACTCCTGACCTCAGATGATCCACTTGCCTTGACGTCCCAAAGTACTGGGATTATAGGCGTGAGCCACCAGGCCCGGCCAACATCTGTATTTTTAATGCGGGCCCTCTCTACTGAGTTCCAGACCCAAATAGCCAGTGAGTGGCAGGATGTCACTGGATGTTTTTCGAACTCCTCAAATTCACTGTGTCCCAAATGGAGTTGATTGTCCTTCCCAAACCTGTTTCCCATTGTTCGCTTTACCTCAGTGACTACAACTTCCATCCAAGACAGACACCTGAGCCATCCTAGGCTGGGTCATCACGTGGCCCAAGTCACCAAGCCACGGGATGTCTATTTCTTCAGTGTCTCTGGAACATGTCCGCTTTTCTGCTGCCTTAGCCTCAGTTCTAAAATTCAGTCAAAGAATGCAAACGCATTATCCAGAGTCACATGTTCTCAAGCCCAGCAGGGACTAGACCCTAACCTCATGCTCAGCTCCAGATTCAGCTCAGCTCCTGTGCTTTGAAGACATGTACCTTCTACTTCCTGTGAATGTGGTTGTTCGAACCAGATTTCAGCATGGTGGAGAAGCTAACGGCAGGGAAGTTAGGAGTCAGAATATCTGGGTTTGAAGCTCACATCCATCACTTGAAGTGAATTTGGTTATGTTGGTCAATTTCTCTGTGCTTCAGTCTCCTCATCTGCAAAATGAGAATAATATTCCTTCAACACATTTCTGAAATTCCCAAAGCTTTGAAAACTGGAAGGGTTTTTCTCATTTTAAAATTTGTTTGGCAGCACAACCTGACTTGACTTTAATGATTTGATGACAAAACCTGACCTGGATGGAATTGAGGATATTTATGGTCTGTATCTATCATACTTAGAATATTCTTCCATTTTATAGTCCAGCTATCTTGGTGGCAGGCTACCCTAGCCCACTGGGCCAAATTCTAGAATATGCTGTTTTACTTTTCAAAAGTATGAAAATGTCTACATTCTGAAATATATATGATCTAAGGGTTTTGGAAAACAGGTTTTGTACCTGTAATAGCTACCTCATAGGTTTGTCATAGATTGATTGCTAAAGAAATTACTATTTGTAAAGCAATTAGAAGAGTGTGAGGCTTATAGTAAGCTCTATTTAAGTGTTTGATAAAGTAAACATTTCCTGTAACAGTTAACCCTAGAAATGAAGTGAAAGATAAACTACTTTGTTAGAATAGAGTTTGATAAATGTAGGGGTCTCCATCAAAGCTAGGTTACTACCATCGCTTTATTGTTCTACAGAAATTAAACATTAGACAGATAGAAAAACCCCTTTTGAGTGGTGTCTCAACCTCTCCCTACTCAGAACTAACCACTATTCTGAAGTTGGGGTGTATGTGTGTGAATCTTTTCCATTCATGTTTCTAGATTTTAGTACATATATGCGTGCATAGTGTGTATTTTTTTAAAGTTATGTCTAAATGTTATCATGCCATACCTACACAACTTCCTTTTTCACCTTGACACTAGCATTTTCATATATGTAGTCTAGCTCATTTCTCTTAAGGGCTCCTGTAGTATGCCAGGAGCCCTTACAGTTTACTTACCCACATCCTGTAGATGCACACTTAATTTGTTTCCAATTGTTTGCTATTATTATGTGGCAGTGCTCATTTTCTTGTGCACCTCCTTGTGCCCGCATGGAAGAGTGTTTCTTGGGCATACACCTGAGAGTAGGATTGCTGGATCATATGTGCCTGTTTTAACTTTGCAAGAAAAATGCCACCGTGCCCTTCAACAGGGTGGATCAACCTATACTCCCACAGCAATGTGAGTTCCCTTCTCTCTACATCCTTGCCACACTTGGCATTTTTATTCTTTTTTTTTTTCTTTTGTGAGACAGCGTCTTGCTCTGTGTTGCCCAGGCTGGCACGGTCTCAGCTCACTGCAACCTCTGCCTCCTGGGTTCAAGTAATTCTCCCGCTTCAGCTTCCCAAGCAGTTGGGACTACAGGTACATGGCACCACGCCTGGCTAATTTTTTCTTGTATTTTTAGTAGAGACGGGGTTTCACCATGTTGGCCAGGCTGGTCTTGAACTCCTGGCCTCAAGCAATCCGCCTGCCTTGGCCTCCCAGAGTGCTGGGATTACAGATATGAGCCACCGTGACTGGCCAGCATTTTTATTCTTTTTAGACATTTGCCTATCTGAAGGGTATGGAAAATCACTCTTAATGTAATTAGTGGTTCTCTGGTTACCAGTGAGGTTGAACATCTTTTCTGCAATAGGCTTGTAGGTGGTCTGCCTGCTCCCATTGTGTGATATTGTGAGATAATAAAAAATATACATATTTGGTCTCTGACATAGACCCCCTGAAACTCTTGTAGACAGAGGCACTAGGAAAGTCTTTTGTTGTAATATTTGGTCTTTGACCCTGGTTCCTGACACAGAGCTCCTAAATGCTTTGGAATTTCCTGGGTGCTGGCAGTCTCTTGTTCTAATGAGGTGACTCTTGGTGGGCTCTTGGACAGCTTCGGGTTGGGGGCCAGCTGCCAGGGGAACCAACCACATGATTAGAAGATTGGAATTTTCAGGCCCACCCCCTAACCTCCAGGGAAGGGAGATGGGCTGATGGTTGAGTTGGTCACCAATGGCCAATGATTTAATCAATCATGAGTATGTAATGAAGCCTTCATAAAAAACCCAGAAGAACTGGGTTTGGAGAGCCTCTGGATTGCTGAACATGTGGAGGTTCCTGAAGGGCTGTGTACTCAGAGAGACATAGAAGCTCTGCACCCCTTTCCAAATACCTTGCCCAATGCATCTCTTCACTGTTCGTCTGTATCTTTTGTACTATCCTTTAGCAAGCAGGTAAACACAAGAAGTGTGAGCCTGAGTTCAGTGAGCCTTCCTAGGAAGTTAATCAAACCCAAAGAGGAGGTCGTGGGAACCCTAACTGATAGCTGTTCGGTCAAAGTATAGGTGACAACCTACTACTTGTGATTGGTATCTGAAGTTGGGGGCAATCCTGTGGGACTGGGCCTTTAACTTGCGGGATCTGATGCTACCTCCAGATAGATAGTATCAGAAATGAATTACAGGACACCCAGTTGGTGGCCCACGGAGAAATTGCTTGATGTGTGGGGAAAAGCCCCCTGACATCTGATGTCAGAAGTGCTCTGTGTTGTGTTGGGTGTGAGAGTAGAGAAAAGAAGTTTGTTTTCCCATCAGACATTGGTGCCTCCAACACATGTTCCCTTCGGTGGCAAAGGTGGCCTTGTTAAAAGGCCATGTGATCCTATCAGAGAAGATATCCACAGATTCTTCTGTGACTAGCCAAAGAGCTAGAGACACTTTTTTTTTCTTTTTTCACTCTGTCATCCAGGCTGGAGTGCAGTGGCACCGTCTCAGCTCACTGCAACCTCCACCTCCCGGGTTCAAGCAATTCTCCTGCCTCAGCCTCCCGAGTAGCTGGGACTATAGGGGTGCACCACCACACCTGGCTAATTTTTGTATTTTTAGTAGAGACAGGGTTTCACCATGTTGGCCAGGCTGGTCTCGAGCTCCTGACTTCAGGCGATCTGCCCACCTCGGCCTCCTAAAGTGCTGGGATACAGGTGTGAGCCACCACCCCCAGCCTGAGCTAGAGACATTTAATTAGCTCTGCATGCCCAGCTACTCTCACATACATAGGGACACAGGGAGAATAGCCATCAGACTGTCACCAACAGAGAGAAGCAAAAGTAGGATTTAGAAGAAAAAATGGGAGGAAAAAAATCCTGAGGAAAGAGACTGTGGTTTAACTAACTGCAATGGAAGAAATTCAAATATTTGTTGGATAAACGAACAAACGAGTCACGTGTGCCTTGTATCACAAATTATCTGAGACACGCAGAAGGAAGGATGGGCTGGCATGAGGTGTCCAGAAGCCAGCGCATCCATTCGTAGAGCTGACAGGGAAACATTTCTCTGTATTTGGAAATTTTATACTCAAGACTTCCACTGGCACTTTTCAGCCATTTTTAAAGACAGGGAATAAACGTGTCAACATTTATTGAGTATTTACCGTGTAGCCAGCACTGTTTTATAGGCACTACTCAATGTGGTCCTCATAATGATCCCACGAGAGAGTTATTAACACTCATTTCAAGGATAAAGAAGGAACCAGAAGCACTGAGAGGTGAAGCCTTAGGTCACAAAGCCAGTAGGGGTGAGACCGGCCTGGTGATTTCTTTAGGGGAGGGTATAAGAGTTCTTTGTGAAGAGAAACATTTCACTTTCAAATGCCTGAGCACCTACTGCAATTCCAGACTTTGGTTTGTACTTGTATCTCAGTCACAGTTATTTTATAGTTAGGCATATGAATTTAAAATGAAAGGGAGAAATACTAAAGATTTGAAATTTTAGTTATGTGTCACCTCAATGGAAAGTTAATTATCATTTTTGTCTGCAACACCTACACACAAATTGTGACTCCAGTAATAAAATGAGAGCTTAGAAAAATAAGCACCCAGGGCTGATGAAAAGAATGCCTTTGTCTCAGGGCAGGGGCTGAATGTGAAGCCAACTGTTCTAAGAGAGAAACATGTCAATACTAAATCTTTTCACCACCCTTTGATGGATGTGCTAATCTTCTCAGGTCAACATGGGCTCACCCTGCCAATGTACTGAAGTAACTTATTTAAAAGGCAGCTGGCTTTTATAAATGACCTGTTCCATCAGCTTTTAGATTTCATTTTCAGAAATGTATTCCTTTATCAAATCAATATTTGCTGTATATAGTAAGAATTGTGCATTTTCTACAACAGAGGTGACTGCAGAAGTGACCAGGTGTGGGAATTACTGTTGGCTTTTTTTTTTTTTTTTAAGACAGAGTCTCACTCTTTTGCCCAGGCCGGACTGCAGTGGCGCGCTCGGCTCATTGCAAGCTCCGCCTCCTGGGTTCAGCCATTCTCCTGCCTCAGCCTCCCAAGTAGCTGGGACTACAGGCACCTGCCACCATGCCCGGCTAATTTTTTGTATTTTTAGTAGAGATGGGGGTTTCACCATGTTAGCCAGGATGGTCTCGATCTCCTGACCTCGTGATCTGCCCGCCTTGGCCTCCCAAAGTGCTGGGATTACAGGC
>NW_016802942.1:35755-39734 GCF_001698545.2 Rhinopithecus bieti | reverse complement strand
TGCCCAGGCCGGACTGCAGTGGCGCGCTCGGCTCATTGCAAGCTCCGCCTCCTGGGTTCAGCCATTCTCCTGCCTCAGCCTCCCAAGTAGCTGGGACTACAGGCACCTGCCACCATGCCCGGCTAATTTTTTGTATTTTTAGTAGAGATGGGGGTTTCACCATGTTAGCCAGGATGGTCTCGATCTCCTGACCTCGTGATCTGCCCGCCTTGGCCTCCCAAAGTGCTGGGATTACAGGCATGAGCCACCGCGCCTGGCCGGAATTATTGTTCTTTGCTCTCAATTCTGTATGGCATCTAAGCTCTGTAGAGATAATGAGATAACAAGAATAAAAATGTCAGGCAGATGATTTTCATTCCATGAGAGCTGCAGTTGGCAAACTACCATCTGTAGACCAAATCTGGCCTGCAGCCTGTTTTTGTTTTTGTTTTGAGACGGTCTTGCTCTGTCGCTAGGCTGGAGTGCAGTGGCACGATCTCAGCTCACTGCAACCTCCGCCTCCCGGGTTCAAGCAATTCCCCTGCCTCAGCCTCCCAAGTAGCTGGAATTATAGGCACACACCACCATGCCCGGCTATTTTTTGTATTTTAGTAGCGACGGGGTTTCACCATGTTGGCCAGGATGGTCTCAATCTCCTGACCTCTTAATCTGCCCACCTCGGCCTCCCAAAGTGCTGGGATTACAGGCATGAACCAATGCGCCCGGCCACCTGTTTTTATAAAGTTTTATTAGAACACAGCTACACCCATTTGTTTACTTACTGTCTACAGCTGCTTTCACACTACAAAGGGAGAGTTGAGTAGTCACAACACTGACCATGTGGCCTGCAATGCCAAAGATACTCACTCTCTGGCCCTTTATAGAACATGCATCCCTCTCCACTACAGGAAGTGGTATTTGTCTCACTACACACTTGGCTCAGTTTTAGTGGTGGCTAATGGAGCTAGAGTCAGAGAGGATATCTGGTTTTTTAAAGGCATTTGTGTAGTTCAGACAGATTAAAGACAAGAAAAGATAAAAAAGCAAAACACCAGGCAGTATCTCTAGGCAAGAACTTTAATGAAATGAACTGTTACCGACAACATAAAAAACCAGTATAGTATATACAAAATTTTTTTATGTCAGGAGAAAATTTATCATGTTGGCAACAGAACACGTCCTGCAGACCTCCAAGTGGCTGGCATAGTACATCCACCCCGTGACAGGCCCACTGGGACTGTGGTGAACATGCCTGTGCCCCAGTACAAAGTCCCCTTTTCCTAAGAAATGTAGAGAAGGAGAGATGAAGAGCATACACCCAAAAGCAAGAGGGAGAGGCTGGGTGCCCTGTGCCCCGAGCTCAGAACTTCAGGGGGATGACCGGCCAGTACTTGGGTTGTTTTCGGTCACAGTGCTTGTCAAAGCTCAGCTGCACTGCAGCCTCCATGGCCTGGATCTTGGCAGCACTGTCCCCGTACAAACGCTTCATCTCGGCCTGGCGCCGCTCACCAGGCCTCTCAGTCGGGGCTTCTATCGACCGGCGGGTGTTGCAGTACAGGTCGTGATCAGCGTTTACGTAGCTGTCCAGGCGCTCTGCATCCAGCTGCTGCTGCCGCCCTGAGAACAAACATGAATGTGAACATGAACATAAACACGTGTGTGCACTGCAGGAGCCTGGTGAGTGCTGCTGGCCATGCCGTCTGCAGCCCCCTAAGGTCCCTCATCTTTCCCTTTCCAACTGTGAAACCAGGCCCAGTTGTTCCAGATGCGATGCTTACCAGATTCTGAGGCAAGACCTGCAGATTATTATCATCTACTTAGTTCTGAAGCTCATCATTCACCTACCAAGGGGTTATTATACACTGAGAGAAATGGCAAAGAGTTGAGAGCCTGTAGTCCCACCTACTTGCGAGGCTGAGGTGGGAGGATGGCTTGAGCCCAGGAGGTAGAGGTTGCAGTGTACCACTGTACTCCAGCCTGGGCGACAAAGCCAGACTCTGTGTCAAAAAAAAAAAAAAAAAGAAATGGTAAACAGCCACAAGGAAACTCGTCACTCCAAACTACCAAACCTCTGCAACAAGCCCTGAAAACACAGGAGAGAAATGAAACCACCTGGGGTTCTCTCTTTTCATCTGCACGGCCCACTCACCACCTGCCCAGCTAGGACTGGCTGATAGAGCTTGCTTGGTTTCAAACACTGCTCCAGGCCAGCATGGAAACGAAAAGCTTCCTGGATAGTCCAGTGTTGGAAGCAGTGCTTACCACCATGAATGAGGTGGTGTGGGGGAAAAAAATCACTCCTCTGGAAGAGGTATTGATTTTAGGTAACCTGGAAAAGAACAAGTGCTAGCAATAACAACCACAGTATGCAGTGATGATGGATGACTGATGATCCTTCCACAGATTCAAAACGCAAATCATACCAAGCAAGGAAAGGTTAAATGAGTCCACACTTGCTGAAGGAAAAAGGGTGAAGAAAGGGCAATTCTACAAATGGAATTAAGCCCTCTGACTTCTAATCTTCTTGCTATATCAAAAAATCTGCAATAGTGGGTTGATTTTCTCACTACGGGGTTTGACTTTCCACTTCACAGGTTGGCCTAGGTTAAACTGCAAGTGGTATCGTTACATACTTTTAATCCTACTAATTTAAATGGATTCTTGTAAAGCAAGAAATAGCTATTCAATTTACTCTTCCCTCTGTTTTTTACTATGGCAAGTCCCAATATCATAACTTTTATTCTTATGTAAACTGCAACAACATAAAAATATCAGTAAGACAATGCTGCATAAGGTAAAATTTAGCCAATTTCCACAGTTCTTGTAAGCGACTCTGTCAAGAGAGAAACTGATAGCAGAGAACACACATTCATGGCTACTATGACTACCAAGAGAAATGTCATGAGATAAGGAGTGAAGACGGTTGTAGGGAAATAAAACAATCACATAAATCATTCTTCCATTGTTGGTCCTCCCTGCACTAATACATGGAACAGAACACGGTAGTGAGCTAATCAAGTGTGAATGGGAAGATATTTATAAGGCCATGCATAGTCGCTCGCATAAATCCTGCTCTTTATAAGCATCATCATGGCATTGGAGGAAAGGAGTTTTACAAACTTGGAAACATTATTAAAAATGTATGTGGCCACTGCTGTCTTGGAACATCCACAGTTTATTTTTACCTAAGGGCTTATATGAATAAGCCCAATGACTATCAAACACAATAAAAGCTGCATAACTGCTACCTCACCCATGGAAAAAATATATGATTGACTCACTGGGCAATACGGAATGAAACCAAAATATTGGCCTAATATTCAAATGAATGGAGGCCACCAAGCATTTGTTTCTAATTTTTGGTCTTTCTCCCAAGTTTGAAACATCAGCATATAAGCTGTTCAGTTCTCATAGGTGTTTAAATTCTATGCCCCCTAAACTGAGTTGTGTTGGAGTGGTGTGGGAGTGGATGAGCCAAACAGTAGGTTAGAGAAAGCACTCGATAACTGCCATGACAGCTTCTTATTTCCACAAGAGTTATGTGTGTTCCTGGCACTCAGGTCAGGGTGAAAGCCCCACTGGGGACTAGCTTCTCCCTGGGGTCATCTCTGTTTTTCTCCTGCCTCTGTCCTGGGATGATTGAACCTGACTCTGAAGGAAAGCTTAGCTTTGTGCTTTTAGAAGGAAGAGCGGGGGTGACCTAGGACACTGGGTCTTGGTATGGGCAGTACAGACCGGTGAGATATATTCAGTCACTAAGTTCACACAGGCCTTTCCCACTTGCCTCTTCCTACAAACCTTGAGTAGGCAGTGGGTGGGCTGATGGCACTGCCAAGGCTTTCCAGGAAAGGTAGAATTTAGTTGAAGAGTCTCTCATTCAAGGGCTACTTTTCTGAAGGCTTGGCATTTCCACATTAGCACAACACGGTCCCTCTGCCATCTATGAGCAGCCTTGTACCCATTACCAATCCTTTGGCTTTTTTTTTTTTTGTCTATCTGG
>NW_016802942.1:29177-32477 GCF_001698545.2 Rhinopithecus bieti | reverse complement strand
TTTTTTTTTGAGAAAGAGCCTCGCTCTGTCACTCAGGCTGGAGTGCAGTGGTGCAATCTTGGGTCACTGCAACCTCTGCCTCCTGGGCTCAAGCGATCCTCCCACCTTGGCTTCCTGAGTAGCTGGGACTACAGGCGCATGCCACCATACCTGGATAATTTATATATATATATTTTTTAGAGTTGGGGTTTTGTCGTGTTGCCCAAGCTGGTCTTGAACTCCTGAACTCAAGTGATCCACCTGCCCTGGCCTACCAAAGTGCTGGAATTACAGGCGCGAAGCCACCGTGCCCAGCCCCTTATGAAAATTTAAGACCCAACCCTTAACCCCTCCTTGCCTCTCAAGAGATTTGGAGGTTTAATGGTTTCCTGCATAGTGAACAGTGGCCCTGAAACACTGAACTAAAGGGCAAGAAGCCTGTCACCTGTGACCTACCCTGTGGGGGGTCATTTATGGTGGAAGGGCACTGTCACCTATACTCACAGCTGTACCCCCAGCGCTGGGAGGACACAATGCCTGACACAAAGCAGGTGCTCCGGAAGTGACTGTGGAATGAATGCTCAAAGACCATGCATGATTTTTTGTAAACAGCTCTTTTCCTTCCAGATGCTGTTAAAGAACAATGATGACAGCCTGGGGATTGAGAAACAGATGCTCAAATCTCACAAGGTGCTGGGCAGAACTCCCTTCCCTGTGGGTTCCTCAGAGCCTCCCAGGCACAGGGACTAGAGGGGAGGGGCACCAATGAGTTGGGGTCGGACCCTGTTCTCTTACAATCGAGTTGCTTTGCCTCTACTTACTCACACAATTTTTAAAAAAGTTCTAAGGCTAGGCTATAAGTTGAAAACCAGTCAGTTTAAAACCAAATACCCGCAGACAGGCAGTGCACTGATGGTCACAGCCAGCATGTGAAAGTAGTTTAGCGTGTACTTACTTAGGGGACCAAGGAAACCTCAGAATGGAGTATCAGAGTTTGAAGGCATCCACTCATTCTGTTTTCTATTTATTGTTTCCTTCCTTCCTTCCAATGAAAAAAAAGACTCTCAATCACTGGCAGTTTTCCTTGCTGTCAAAACAAGGTGAGGGCTCAGTCAGCCAGATGGAAAACCATCTGACCAAAGCAGAGCAGTATGGACATCACACTTCAGATGCCACCGAACAGCTGCCTTGTCATGGAGGGTTTGGTCGTTTTTACCGGAAACAGCTGTAGGACTCAATGTTACCATACACTTTTATAGGGTATTTTGGCAAGATAATTTGTTTTAATATGAATCAGAAACCTTTTTGATTCTATCTGGCTTGAATAGTGTCACCCCAAATCCATGTCCACCTGGAACCACAGAATGTGACCTTATTTGGAAATAGGGCTTTGTAGATGTAATTAAAGGATCAAGATGAGATCATACTGGATTAAGGTGGACCCTAACTCCAATGACAAAGTCCTTGTATGAGACAGAAAAGGACACAGAGACACAGGGGAAAGGCCATGTGAAGATGGAGGCAGAGATGGAATGATGCTGCCACAAGCCAAGGAATGCCAGGAGACACCAGAAGCTGGAAGAGGTGAGGCACTACAGCCTTCAGAGGGCATGTGGTCCTTTTGACGGCTTGATTTGAGAACTGTGAGAGAATAAATGTTTTTTTAAAAAATCCACCCAGGTTGTGTTAATTTGTCACAGCAGCACTGGGAGGCTATTACAAGGGTTAATATGCATATAGGTTAAAACAAGAACAATAGTCATATATTATTAAGGAAGAACTTTACTGGATTCCATCTGGGTTCAGGATACATAATCCTGGTATTTTTCACATCAATCTATTTGTCTACATGATGTGACCAATGTCACATCACATAATAGTCTATAAAGGAAAAAAAAAATCATGGAAAGTTACCAGGACTTCAGAGAATCTTATATAGCAGGAAACCATTCATCCAAGATTATCCCACACACAGAGCCCAAAGGCAGAACATGTTAGAGGATAAAGCATGGAGGCAGCAAGTGGCAAAGAATGTTTTTTTCCCACTTTCCTAGGACTAGTACGTCTTTCTGATTATATTTTCTGCTATTTTGACAGAATTAATGATTGTAGCACAACCGAGGGAAAGCACAAACTTGATGTATGCCATTTCTGGCTTGTCAGCTATCACCCAGAACACACGTACATGCCAACAGAAGTGGAGCCATTTCAGACTGGTCTTCTGTCTTCATCGCACATCCCTTGCCCCATGACAAATGTAATCCTGAAGTTACTGGACAATCGCCATTTTAACTTTTACAATAGAAGTGCATTTTCATGCTCCTTTCCACTTTTCTACAGCCATTAACACGTATCATCTCACTGATTGGTTTTGTGCACCTGTGAATATCTGCACCAGATGAAACACACACGCATGTCAGGATTGTGCTCAATCACTGCAATTTCATCCTTCAACCTCACTGACTAAAGCAAAACAGCTCACTAAATACTGGGCCATACACTTCTCCGGGTTCTCTAGGTTTGACTGACTAAAGGCTCACTATGAAAACTACAGTCTCAGCCTTCCCACTCAGATGGACACAGCGTAATGGAGCGGATGTCTCCCTTCAAATGTATGAAAACCACATCTGGGCCCTCTGGTAAGAACAGCACTTTGAGGGTCTAAGCCGGGAGTGAACTAAGCCCTTTTTTCTCTCATTCCAAATTGACCCTATCCCTCAAATTGGCCTAGTGCATACCCTGCTTCTTGACAGCAGCCCCAGGGTGCTCCTCCTTTGACTGCCTGGGTCACTGGCTTTACCCCTCATTTGCACGTATAACCATGAACCACACCATAGATACTCTTCTTCTATGTGTCACTTTACATTTGATTTTGTCTCCTCTTCCCAATGGGGTTTAAGCTTTTAGCATATGTCCCTGTTTTGATCCAACACCCTCAAAACATAGGTCATAAATACCTGATTGGCTCAGACCCGAGAAAACAGTGGTGGTGTTTGTTTCAGAGGGCCTTACTCTCTTTTGAGGGTGACTTCCACTCATTTTCCCTCTAAGTATTAGCAATATAACCTTGCAGTCTCGACTGGTGGTCACTTACGACTACAAAATGGTATTTTCTTAACCTAATAATAAACATTTTCCTAAGAAATAACTGAAAATACAGCTGACCTTCAAAACTTCATAACTGTATACTTTCTCAGAAGTTATTTTCCATTGAAGCTTTAAGTAACGGAAATATCTTGTTAGGAAATGATGATAGACATAATCAAAAGCATGCATGTTCCCACTGTACAAAAGGAGTTCTTATCCTAGTCAAGCTTTTGG